>NW_017027928.1:0-213 GCF_001483705.2 Eufriesea mexicana | reverse complement strand
TGCAGGCACCCTGAGAGCCGAGGAAAGTATAGTAGAGCAATGTAGAGCGCAGGAGTCAACCGACTAGCAGTGTATAGCACAAGTGCCCTGCCACCCTGTCACAACATTACCAAACGTAACATAAACAAACGCAGCATAACCCTGCCCAAAGTATCGAGACCACTACTGCTCACCACCCCATAGCCAAACAGAAAATACTACAGCACAGTCGAG
>NW_017027927.1:0-213 GCF_001483705.2 Eufriesea mexicana | reverse complement strand
TAATTGTCACTAAATTGAATATGTTATTGCTTAACAATTTTATTAAGAGGGTGTTGCTAAGTTTGTGACAGATAGTTGGGATACATGAGAATTTTAATGTTTTTGACAATTATATAACCAATACTTATTTTTCAATCTGTGAAATTTAAATGGGATGTGTGATTCGTTTCTAATTGTCACTAAATTGACTATGTTATTGTTTAACAATTTTTT
>NW_017027926.1:0-213 GCF_001483705.2 Eufriesea mexicana | reverse complement strand
GTTCTGAAGTGAATTGACCTCAACAGACCTGCCCTCACCAGGCATGATCTGGCCATGCCTAACTTTACCTTACCTGTCCCGACCTGACCTGACCTGACCTGACATGAATTGACCTTACCATACCTGACCTGACTTTGCCTGAACTGACCCAACCAGACCTGACCTGACCTAACCTGAGCTGACCTGACATGATCTGACCTGACATTGCCTGAC
>NW_017027924.1:0-213 GCF_001483705.2 Eufriesea mexicana | reverse complement strand
CACAGTAGAGCGCAGGATTCTGCCGCATTGCAGTGAATGGCACAAAAGCCGTAGGTACCCTAAAAGAAATTAAGGCAGCATAGTCCAGCACGACGTGCCGCTCCCACTGCTCCTGGGGGCCACTGAGCGAAGCAGAATGTAGTAGAGGACGATAGATCTCAGAAATTCGCCGAAAAGCAGTGTAAAGCACAGTAGACGAAGTAGCCAATCCTA
>NW_017027923.1:0-213 GCF_001483705.2 Eufriesea mexicana | reverse complement strand
GGCGCCGTCTTCTATGATGTACACTGCTACTCGCTGGGTTTCTAAAATCTACATTGCTCTACTGTACTCTGCTCGACTATGCGGAGGCCAGAGATAGTGGTCGCTGCACGTCATGTTAGGTTAGGTTGCGTTTGGGTATGTTACAATTCGTTTGGCTCGGAAAGGGTATCTTTGACTTATGCGCTATGTACTGCTGTTCCGTGGATTTCTGCG
>NW_017027922.1:0-213 GCF_001483705.2 Eufriesea mexicana | reverse complement strand
TCGAAAATGTCAAGAAGATTGAATTTTCCAGCCAGATTCTACAGCATTGCAATTACTGTACCTCGCAAGTAGAATCTTTCCTCCTTATATATGCAGGAAAGTTAGGTAACCGCCGTATTATTCGAATATGTCATGAAATTGAATTTTCCTGCCAGATTCTACAGCATTGCAATGGCTATAGCACGACAATAGGATATTTCTTCCTCATGTGTG
>NW_017027921.1:0-213 GCF_001483705.2 Eufriesea mexicana | reverse complement strand
TGCCTGGGTTAAGTTCGGATAGCTTTGTCTTTTTTGCTATACGATGCGATTGCGTGGATTTCTACTCTCAAAACTCCTCTAATATATTCTGCTTGGCTCAGGGGAGTCCAGCAATAGTGACCGCGGTGCGTTTGGTTGAGTTAGGTTACATTTAGTTACGTCACGATAGGTTAGGTTAGGATGGTGTAGCTTCGACTTTTGCGCTGTGCACTC
>NW_017027920.1:0-213 GCF_001483705.2 Eufriesea mexicana | reverse complement strand
GGAATTCCACCTATTAACAGCTCATAGCGGGAAAGTCAAAGCTCCATAACATAACGCAGCTTGATCGAACGTAGCCGAACGTTTCCTAGCATAACCCAATGTTCCGCGATAACTTTTGCTGGACTCCTGAGAGCCGCGCCCAGTATAGTCGATAGCGCAGAGAACCGCTGGAGAGCAGAGTATAGCAGAACTGGCAACGCTGTCCTGACGAAA
>NW_017027919.1:0-213 GCF_001483705.2 Eufriesea mexicana | reverse complement strand
ATACCACAAAAACCGTTGATATCAAAACCAAACAGAACCTAACCTAATCAAACCAAACGTAACATAACTCAAACTGCCGTGCCACAACCTCTATTGCTGGCCACCGCAGCGGCGTGCAGAGTAAAGTAGAGCAATGAAGAGAGCAGGTACCCTCCATATAGCAGTGTATAGCGCAAAAGACAAAGTTATCCTATCGTAACCTTACCAAACGTA
>NW_017027918.1:0-213 GCF_001483705.2 Eufriesea mexicana | reverse complement strand
TTTGTTTGGTTATGATAGCTATGTATCTTTTACTATACACTGTTATTTGGTGGATTTCTGCGATCAACTGTGCTCTAATACTTTCTGCCCGTCTTCGTGGAAGACAGCAATAGTAGTCGCGTCATGTTAGGTTGAGTTATGTTACGTTCTTTTATTTTACGTTTGTCTAGGTTAGGATAGGCTACTTTTACATTTCTTCCATTCACAGCTATT
>NW_017027917.1:0-213 GCF_001483705.2 Eufriesea mexicana | reverse complement strand
ACACTACCTAACATAACCAAACGTAGAATTACTAAACCTAACGAGCCGAGACCACAATTTCTGGCCACCGCAAATCCAAGCAGAGCATATTCGAGCGCAGTAGAGCGCAGAAATCCACTGGACAGCTGTGTATAGCACAAATGTCAGAGTCACACTGTCCAAACGAAACCGAACCTAACCTAACCAAACGTAACATGTCTCAGCCTATCGTGC
>NW_017027916.1:0-213 GCF_001483705.2 Eufriesea mexicana | reverse complement strand
ATCGCGGTAAGCTAACTTTCTTGCTTAAATAAGGAGAAAAGATTCGGTTGACGTGTTATAGGCATTGCAATGCTACAGAATCTTGCTGGAAAACTCAATTTGATTGACATTTTCGAATAAAACCGTGGTGAGCTAACTTCCTCGCGCAAGAAGGAGGAAAGGTGCTTTTTGTATGCTATAGCCATTGCAATGATATAGAATGTCGCTGGAAAA
>NW_017027915.1:0-213 GCF_001483705.2 Eufriesea mexicana | reverse complement strand
TATAGCTGGCCAATAGAATCTTTCCTCCATATTTATGCAAGAAGGTTACCACACTACGATATACGTCGAAATTGTTAATAAAATTGAATTTTCGAGCCAGATTCTATGGCACTGCAATGGCTATATCGTGCCAATAGAATCTTTCCTACGTATTTACGCAAGGATGTCGGCTCACCACGACATTAGTCGAAAATGTCAATAAAACTGAATTTT
>NW_017027914.1:0-213 GCF_001483705.2 Eufriesea mexicana | reverse complement strand
GCCATATTCTATAGCATTGCGACGGCTATAGCACGCAAATTGAATCCTTCATCCTTATTTATGCAAGAAGGCAAGCCCACCACGATATTAGTCGAAAATGTCATTAAAATTGAATTTTCCAGGCTAATTCTATAGCCTTGCGACGGCTAAAGCACGCCAATTGAATCCTTCATCCTTATTTATGAAAGAAAGATAGCTCACCACAATATTAGT
>NW_017027913.1:0-213 GCF_001483705.2 Eufriesea mexicana | reverse complement strand
GTAGTTGTATGGCAGGGTGGACGTATGGAAGGATGGGTGTATGGATGGCTGAATGTATGGATGAATGGATGTTTGGATGGGTTGAGGTATGGATGAACGAAAGTACGGATGAATGGATGTACGGAAGAATGGACGCATGGATGGATTGGCGTATGGATGTATGTATGGATGGATGTATGAATGTATGAATGGATCGATGTATACATGTGTGGA
>NW_017027912.1:0-213 GCF_001483705.2 Eufriesea mexicana | reverse complement strand
AGTGGACATCTACGCCCCACATTGCTATACTATACACTGATCGACACACGGGAGGCCAACTATTGTGGTCGCGACACGGTAGGTTCAGATACGTTACGCTCGGTTAGGTTAGGTTAGGATAAGTTTTGTCAGGGTCGCATCGACTTTCGCTCTATAGACTGTTTTTCGGTGTATCCCTGCCCTCTATTGCGCTCTACTCTATTCTGCATGGAC
>NW_017027911.1:0-213 GCF_001483705.2 Eufriesea mexicana | reverse complement strand
AGAATCTGAATGGAAAATTCAATTTTATCGACATTTTCGGCTAATATCCAGATGAATTAACTTCCTCGCAAAAATAGGGGGGAAAGATTGTATTGCCGTGCTATTGGCTTTGCAATACTATAGATTCTGGCTGGAATGTTCAATATTATAGACAGTTTCGGCTATTATCGTGGAGAGCTATCTTTCTTGCCTAAATAAGCAGGCTAGATACTA
>NW_017027910.1:0-213 GCF_001483705.2 Eufriesea mexicana | reverse complement strand
AATCTGGCTGGAAAATACATTTTTATTGACATTTTCGACTCATAACGTGGTGAAGTAGGTGTATTGCGTAAATAGGGACGGAATATTCCATAGGCGCGCTATGGCCATTACAATACTATAGAATCTGTCTGGAAAATTCAATTTTATTGGCATTTTCCACCAATATCGTGGTGAGCTAACTTTCTTGCATAAATAAGGAGGAAAGATTCTATT
>NW_017027909.1:0-213 GCF_001483705.2 Eufriesea mexicana | reverse complement strand
GGATGTACGAATTTATGGATGTACGGGTGTATGGATGTATGGATGGATGTATGGATGGATCGAAGTATGGATGGATGGATGTATGAATGTATGTATGGATGTACGTATGGATGCATGCATGGTTGTATGGATGTATCGATTATGAAGTTGTGGATGTGTGGATGTATGAATGTATGTATGGATGGATGTATGGATGGGTAGATGTATGGATCG
>NW_017027908.1:0-213 GCF_001483705.2 Eufriesea mexicana | reverse complement strand
CAAGCCAAAAGTGACATATCCAAACGCAGCATAACCCAACCTAACATGGCGAGACAACTATTGATGGTACACACAGATACAAACAGAATCTACTTGAGCACAGTAGTGCGCAGAAATTCAACGCACTGCAGCGAACAGCAAAAGAGCCGAAGATATCGTAGCCTAACCTAACCTAGCCTAACCAAACGTAACCAGACACAACCTATCGTACCG
>NW_017027907.1:0-213 GCF_001483705.2 Eufriesea mexicana | reverse complement strand
CTTTCTTGCATAAATAAGGATCAAAGATTCAATTGGCGTGCTATAGCCATTGCGTTGATATAGTACGTGTTTGGAAGATTCAAATTTATTGACATTTTCGACTAATATAGTGGTGAGCACACTTTCTTGAATATATAAGGAGGAAGGATACAATTCACGTGCTATAGACGTCGCAATGTTATATAATCTGAATGGGAAGTTCAATTATATCGA
>NW_017027906.1:0-213 GCF_001483705.2 Eufriesea mexicana | reverse complement strand
CTGACATTCTAAGAACTTCTGTGCTCTACTGTGCTCTACCATATTCTTCTTGCGTCTGAGGAAACCAGCAATAGTGGTGGCAGCGCGTTAGGTTTATGTATTCAAGCGTTTGGTAGGTTGTGTTACGCCAGGTTAGGTCATGGTGTCCTCTACTTTTCTGCTGTGCATTGCTATTTGGTGGCTTTCTGCGCTCTACTATGTTCTACGATACTC
>NW_017027905.1:0-213 GCF_001483705.2 Eufriesea mexicana | reverse complement strand
CTTGTGTCTGTGGGGGCCATCAATAGTAATCTCGTTATGTTAGGTTTGTTTGGGTTACGTTTTTATATGTTACGTTTGGTGAGGTTCGGATAGGAAAGTAGAGTCTTTTGTGCTATACAATGCTATCCGCGAACATCCGCGCTCTACTGCGTTCCAATATCTTCTGCTTGGCTCAGGCGAGGCCCGCAATAGTGGTCTCGACACTACAGGTTT
>NW_017027904.1:0-213 GCF_001483705.2 Eufriesea mexicana | reverse complement strand
GCAGAGCGCAATAGTCGAAGCTAACTTATCCTAACATAACCAAAAGTAACATAGCCGAACGCAAACAAGCTCCACATAGCGGGTCTGGGACACAATATCTTGCTCCTCCAGATCAAAACAGGATACACTAGGGAAAAGAAGAACGCACTAGTAAAACTTATTGCAGTGTACATCACAAAAGTCAAAGGTATCCTAGCCTAACCCGAGCTAACA
>NW_017027903.1:0-213 GCF_001483705.2 Eufriesea mexicana | reverse complement strand
GTTAGTATAAGGTAACATCGATTTTCGTGCCATACACTGCCATTCGGTCGATTTCTGAGCTCTACTGTGCTCTACTATTTTCTATTTGGCCCTGGGGAGGCCGGAAGTAGTTGTCGTGGCACGTTATGTTTGGTTACGTTAGGTTAGGTAAAGTTAGGTTAGGATATCTTTGACTCTTGTGCTGTGCACTAGTTTGCAGTGGACATCTGCGGC
>NW_017027902.1:0-213 GCF_001483705.2 Eufriesea mexicana | reverse complement strand
AATTAATTGCAAATTGTACAAAATTAATAATAGAAACTTAATTAATTCTATTAATTAAACCTAGCTTCATTTGAAGTAGAATTATACCTGAACTGAGTTACATTTACTAGGAGCACCCTATATATTTTACTGATATTTAAAAATTTAAATTATTTCGATATTTCGAATAAATAAATAAATAAAATTATACGATTGTGCAACTGAGAAGGAAAT
>NW_017027901.1:0-213 GCF_001483705.2 Eufriesea mexicana | reverse complement strand
GAACGGTAGAGCGTAGAAACCCGACGCATTGCTATGTACAGCAAGAGAGTCAAAGATAACCTTCCCTTACATGAACAAACCTAAACTAACCAAACGTAGCGAAACTCATCGTAACGCGGCGAGACCATTATTCCAGGCTACCCCTCATCGAAGCAGGACATACTGAAGCGCAGTGGGGTGCAAAAATCCACCGAACAACAGTGTATAGCGCAA
>NW_017027900.1:0-213 GCF_001483705.2 Eufriesea mexicana | reverse complement strand
TGGTGTAGGGCCGTTAGTTGTAGTGGGGGTACGTTTGCTTGTACTATGTTTGGTTAGGTTAGGATAGTACAGCCTTGACCTCTGTGGCGTACACTGCTATTTAGTGGACTTCTGCGCTCTGCTGTTACCTAGTTTATTCTGATTGTCTCCAGGGAGGCCAGCGATGGTGGTCTCGACACGTCAGGTTATGATATGTTACGTTTGTTAATACTA
>NW_017027899.1:0-213 GCF_001483705.2 Eufriesea mexicana | reverse complement strand
CAGGATATGAGTAAAAAATGTCAATAAAATTGAATTTTCCAGTCAGATTCCATAGCATTGCAAAGGCTACAGCATGCCAATAGAATCTTTCCTCCTTATTTGTGCAACAAAAGTAGCTCACCACGATAGAATCGAAAATGTCAGTAAAAATGAATTTTTCAGTCAGTTTCTGTAGCATTACAATGGCTATCGCATGCCCATAGAATCTTTTCT
>NW_017027898.1:0-213 GCF_001483705.2 Eufriesea mexicana | reverse complement strand
TCCCATAGCCAAGCTGATAACAATAGAGCACTGTATTGCGCAGGAGCCCACCTAATAGCAGACAATAGCACTAAAGTAAATGCTATCCTCTCCTATCCAAACCAGGCGTATAAAGAACGAACGTAACCTAACTGAAGCTAACGTGTCTCGGGCACTATCGCTGGCCTCCCCAGAGCCAAGCAGAACATATTAGTGGAGAGCAGAGCTCAGAAG
>NW_017027897.1:0-213 GCF_001483705.2 Eufriesea mexicana | reverse complement strand
GCACTTTAATCTCCCTCATTCAACGCCGCGCCGCAAGGAACCTCTGACATTGTACCTCAAAGTTGAATCTAATCGCGAGGATCGTGCAGCCTTCTGTTGCCAAAGTCCCGAAAGGCGAATCTGCTACCATCAGGATGCACGCGGTTGCGCGTGATTCAAGGGTAGCACGGGTTGCCAAGATTAATGTCATCCACTTGGCGAGATCCATTCATC
>NW_017027896.1:0-213 GCF_001483705.2 Eufriesea mexicana | reverse complement strand
AAAGTACTCAGTGCAGCCATCGTCGCAGTTCTGCAGTAGTTGGAATACTTTGTACACTGATAACGAAAATTCGAATGCAATACTGGAAAAATCATTGTATGTTACGTTTATGGCTTGAGAGACTTCCAACTGACAGTACGGTACACAGTGCATCCACCAGCAAAGCACAGCAGTCGCGGTATTAGTGTGTTCAGTGGTGACTTATATTCAATA
>NW_017027895.1:0-213 GCF_001483705.2 Eufriesea mexicana | reverse complement strand
CAAGCATTTGTGGTCTCGTCAAGTTAGAATGAGCTACGTTACGCTTGGAAGTGTCACGTTGGCAAGGTTACGATGGGCAACATAGACTCCTGAGCTATACACTGCTATTGGGCGGACTTCTGTGATCTACTGTGCTCTATTACATTCTGTTTGGCTCTTTGGAGGACAGCCAGATGGCACTCGGCACGTTAGATTGAGTTCTGTTTCGTTTTG
>NW_017027894.1:0-213 GCF_001483705.2 Eufriesea mexicana | reverse complement strand
GAACTAACATCCTTGCATAAGTAAGGAGGAAAGATCCTTTTGGCGTACTATAGCCAATGCAATCCTGTAGAATCTGGCAGGAAAAATCATTTTTATTGACATTTTCGACTAATATCGTGGTGAGATTTCTTTCTTGAACAAATAAGGAGCAAAGATTCTATTGGCGTGCTATTGCCATTGCAATGCTGTAGAATCTGGGTGGAAAATTCAATT
>NW_017027893.1:0-213 GCF_001483705.2 Eufriesea mexicana | reverse complement strand
CTGCTATAGCTTGGTGAATAGATCGCCTAACGCGTTCAATCCAATGGCAAGTACAACCAAATAATTGCCAGAGAATAGGTCTATTCAGAACCTATAACCTGATATAGCTTGGTGAACAGACCGTCCAACGCCTTCAATCCAATGGCAAGCACAGCCATCTACTTGCCAGAGAATACGTGTATTCAAAGTCTATAACCTGTTATAGCTAGGCGT
>NW_017027892.1:0-213 GCF_001483705.2 Eufriesea mexicana | reverse complement strand
GCACGCTAACAGAATCTTTTCTCCTTATATATGCACGAAAGTTAGCTCACCACGATATTAGTCGTAAATGTCAATCAAATTGAATTTCCCTTCCAGATTCTATAGCTTTGCAATCACTTGATCACGCCAACAGAATGTTTCCTCCTTACGTACGAAAGGAAGTTAGCTCACCACGATATTAGTCGAAAATGTCAACAAAATTGTATTTTCCAG
>NW_017027891.1:0-213 GCF_001483705.2 Eufriesea mexicana | reverse complement strand
TTGCTGGCCTCCGCAGAGTTGAGCAGAATATAGAAGAGCAATGAGGATGGCAGGTATCAACCGAATAGTTGTGTATAGCACAGAAGACAAGGTTATCCGATACTAACCGAACATAACGTAACATAACGAAATGTTACCTAACCTTACCTTACCGACCTGCACAACTATTGGTGACCTCACCAGAGCAAGGCAGAATATAGTAGAGCACAGCAG
>NW_017027890.1:0-213 GCF_001483705.2 Eufriesea mexicana | reverse complement strand
TTTTATAGACATTTTCGACTAATGTCGCGGTGAGCCGACAGCCTTGAATAAATAAGTAGGAAATATTCTATTGGCACGCTACAGCCATTGCAGTGCTATAGAATCTGGATGCGAAGTCCAATTTTATTGACATTTTCGACTAATATCGTAGTGAGCTGACATCCTTGCATGAATAAGGAGAAAAGATTCTTTTGGCCTGCTATAGCCATTGCA
>NW_017027889.1:0-213 GCF_001483705.2 Eufriesea mexicana | reverse complement strand
TTGAAATAAGATTATACAAGGAAAGCGATTGGTCGAACAGTGACGAGTACACGTGTATATAAAAGAAAAAGAAAAATCCATGAGACACGAAGCATACGTTTGCATTTCACTTTCTTCTGATGTCAGAAGGCAAGCTACTGCGTAGTTCGTCTGCACGCTTTCCTTCTCTATAGTTTTGTTTTCTGCCGAAGCGTGCGTCAGTTACCCGCGTTC
>NW_017027888.1:0-213 GCF_001483705.2 Eufriesea mexicana | reverse complement strand
TGCCAGAAAATTGGTCCATTCATAATCTATAACATGTTATAGCTTGGTGAATAGATCGCCTAAAGCCTCCAATTCAATGGCAAGTACAGTCATTTACTTGTCAGAGAATGGGTATATTCAAAACATATAATCCGTTATAGCTTGGAGAACAGATCGCCTAACGCCGTCAATTCAATGGCAAGTAAAGCCATCTACTTGCCAGAAAATAGGTCT
>NW_017027887.1:0-213 GCF_001483705.2 Eufriesea mexicana | reverse complement strand
AAATAACGAGGAAATATACTAGTGGCGTGCTGTAGCCATTGCAGTGCTATAGAATCTGAATGGAAAATTAATTTTTATTGACTTTTTCGACTAATATCGTCGTGTGCTACCTTCCTTGCATAAATATGCAGGAAAGATACTATTGGCGCACAATAGCCACTGCAATGCTATGGAATCTGGCTGGAAAATTCAATCTTATTGACATTTTCGACT
>NW_017027886.1:0-213 GCF_001483705.2 Eufriesea mexicana | reverse complement strand
CTTATTTACGCGGAAAGGTTTGCTCAACAAGATATTAGTCGAAAATGTCAAAAGAATTGAACCCTTCTGACAGATTCAGTTGCAATGGAATGGCTGTAGCAAGACAGTAGAATGTTACCTCCATATTTATGCAGAAAAGCTTAACCTCTGTGATACTAGTCGAAAATGTCAATAAAATTGAAATTCCCAGACGGCTTCTATAGCAATGCAATG
>NW_017027885.1:0-213 GCF_001483705.2 Eufriesea mexicana | reverse complement strand
ATAGGTCTAGTCAGAACCTATAACCTGTAATATCTTAGTGAATAGATCGTCTAACGCCTTCGTTCCAATGGCTAGAACAGCCATCTAATTGCCAGAGCATATGTCTATTCAAAATCTATAATCTGCTATAGCTTGGAGAATAGAACGCCGAGCGCCTTCAATCCAATGGCAAGTACAGGCATCTACTTGCCACAGAATAGATCTATTCAAAAT
>NW_017027884.1:0-213 GCF_001483705.2 Eufriesea mexicana | reverse complement strand
AATAACATACTAACTACCATCAAATTATGTACAAACATTGCATAAGAATGTTGCTCAGGTAGGTACATTGGCAGAATTCCGACAAAGTGGATACTATCTATCAAAATTTTCGCTATGTTTTATTTCTAAAATTCAAAAGAAACTTTGAACATTTACAAGAAATAGGAAATATCTTAAACTTTGTGCGTAGCTCTTGGCTTGGTATCGTTTTCC
>NW_017027883.1:0-213 GCF_001483705.2 Eufriesea mexicana | reverse complement strand
TATTGAATCTGCCTGGAAAATTCAATTTTATTGACATTTTCGACTAATATCGTGGTGAGCCAATTTTGTTACATAGATAAGTAGGAAGGATTCTATTGGCGTGCTGAAGCCATTGCAATGCTAGAGAATCAGGCAGGAAAATTCAATTTCATTGACATTTTCGACTAATATCGTGGTGAAGTTACTATCTTGGATAAATAAGGAGGACAAACA
>NW_017027882.1:0-213 GCF_001483705.2 Eufriesea mexicana | reverse complement strand
TGATATAGCCTTTGCAATTCTGTATTATCTGGCAGGAAAATACAATTTTATTGACATTTTCGAATAATATCGTGGTGAACTAACTTTCTTGCGTTAACAAGGAGGAAAGATTATATTGGCAAGCTATAACCATTTTAATGCTATAGAATCTAGCTGGAAATTACGATTCTATTGTCATTTTCGACTAATATCGTGGTGAGCTGTCTTCCTTGC
>NW_017027881.1:0-213 GCF_001483705.2 Eufriesea mexicana | reverse complement strand
TCTACACATCCATGCATATATCCATCCACCCATACCTCCATCCATCCATACAACCGTCCATTCCTACATACATCCATACATACATACATACTTCCATACATCCATCCATCCAATCATCCACCCATCCATACAACCATCGATCCTTTCATTCTTCCATCCATACATCCATCCACGAATCCTTCCTTCCTTCCATGCCTCCATACACACATCAAT
>NW_017027880.1:0-213 GCF_001483705.2 Eufriesea mexicana | reverse complement strand
ACGTTATTCTGGGTTACGTTTGGATAGGTTCGGCTTACGTGGTATACACTGTTGTCCGGTAGACTCCTGCGTTGCAATGTGCTCTAGTATGTCCTCCTCGACTTTGTGGATTCATGCCGTAGTGGTATCGTCACGTTAGGTTCAGTTAATCTACGTTCGGTTGTGTTACGTTTGGTTACCTTGGAAAAGGGTAGCTTCAACCATTCTGCTGTG
>NW_017027879.1:0-213 GCF_001483705.2 Eufriesea mexicana | reverse complement strand
TGTTCTCTGGTATGCTCTGTTTGGCCCTGCGGTGGCCAGCAATAGTGTTCTCGGCACGTTACGCTGAGCTAGGTTACGTTTGGCTTGCCTGGGTTTGGTTCGGTTTGGCGAGGACAGCTCTGCTTTTGTGCTATACACTGTTGTTCGGTTGATGTCTGCGCTCTGCATTGCTCTACTAGCCTCTGCTATCCTCTGGGGAGACCAGCCATTGTG
>NW_017027878.1:0-213 GCF_001483705.2 Eufriesea mexicana | reverse complement strand
GCTGTACTTGCCAGTGGATTGAAGGCGCTAGGCGATCTAATTACCAAGCTATGACAGCTTATATATTTTGAATAGACTCATTCTCTGGCAAGTTGATGGCAGTACTTGAAATTGGATTGGAGGCGTTATGCGATCGATTCACCAAGCTTCAACAGGTCATAGATTTTGAATAGACCTATTCTCTGGCAAGTAGATGGCTGTACTTGCCATTGG
>NW_017027877.1:0-213 GCF_001483705.2 Eufriesea mexicana | reverse complement strand
GTATTGATGAGTGTATGGATGTATGCATGGATGTATGCATGGACGTATGGATGTATGTATGGAAGTATGGATGTATGGGTGTATGCATGTATGGATGTACGCATGCATGAATGTATGGATGTCAGAATGTATGGATGTATGCAAGCATGAATGTATGGATGACTGGACGTATGTGTGTACGAATGTGTGGATGTGCGGATGAATGGATGTATG
>NW_017027876.1:0-213 GCF_001483705.2 Eufriesea mexicana | reverse complement strand
GAAGACATAACGGTTTCAAAATATAGCCCTCGAATAATTTTATACAAATTAAATATATACTCTCATCGAAAATCGAAGATAACTTAATAAATGAAAATAACACAATAAATAAGTAAAAAATAAATATTCAAATTTATTGCAAATTTTGGTATGTTTCAAAAATACAATATCTCGTTTAATTTCAATTTTATATCTATTATAAAATGAAATGTT
>NW_017027875.1:0-213 GCF_001483705.2 Eufriesea mexicana | reverse complement strand
CGCTTGGCTCTGGGGATGCTAGAAATGGAGGTCGCGTCACGTTAGGTTCAGCTATGTTACGTTTGGTTCCATTAGGATTGGTTAGGTTAGGAGGGGCTAGGTTTGACTTTTGCGCTATACACTGCTACTCGGTGTATTTCTGCACTCTACTCTGCACTCTACTCTGCACTCTACTCTGCACTCTACAATGCACTAATATGTTCTGCTTGGCAT
>NW_017027874.1:0-213 GCF_001483705.2 Eufriesea mexicana | reverse complement strand
GTCGAAGTTATCCGAACGTAACATGACCTAGCATAACTTAAGCGAACGTAGCATATCTGAACGTAACATGCGGTTTTCACTGCTTCTGGCCTCGGCAGAGACAAGCAGAGAGTAGTAGAGCACAGTCGATCGCAGGAATCCACCGGATAACAGTGTATATCACAAAAGGCAGAGCCGTCATAACCATACCTAACCCAACCTAGCCTAACTGAA
>NW_017027873.1:0-213 GCF_001483705.2 Eufriesea mexicana | reverse complement strand
CCATTCAAAATCTATAATCCGTTGTGGCTTGGTGAATAGGTCGCCCAACGCCTTCAATACAATTTCAAGTACAGCCGTTTTCTTGATAGAGAATATGCCTACTGAAAATCTATAGTCTGTTATACCTTGGTGAATGGATAGCCTAACGCATTGAATCCAATGGTAAGTACAGCCACCGTCATGCCAGAGAATAGGTCTATTCAATATCTATAA
>NW_017027872.1:0-213 GCF_001483705.2 Eufriesea mexicana | reverse complement strand
CCGCGACATTTATTTCTGGCAACCCAGAGCCTAGCAGAACATACTAGAGCACAGTAGAGCGCAGGAATTCGCCGAATATCTGTGTATAGCAAAAAATTCAGAGCCATACTAACCAAACGTAGTCTAACCTAACCAAGCCAGGCGTAACATAAGAAAGCGTATCGTGCCACGACCGCTATTGCTGGTCTTCCAAGAGTCGAGCAGAACATAGTA
>NW_017027871.1:0-213 GCF_001483705.2 Eufriesea mexicana | reverse complement strand
ATAGTACGGTTACGGCTAGGGATATTTACAATTGACGGTATGGTGCTTTATATATCCACCGACAGAGCACTATACCAGTTTGATTAATCTGTTCACTGACGATAAAAGTTCCATAACATTTCAAGAATGACAAAAGAACGCTCCTTTATCGCTCGAGATACTAATAGTTTACAGCACAGTACTGAGTACGACAATCGTCACAGTACTGTAGCC
>NW_017027870.1:0-213 GCF_001483705.2 Eufriesea mexicana | reverse complement strand
CATGCATACATCCATACATACGTCCATACAAACATCCATACATACATCCGTTCTTCCGTCCATTCACCCATCCATTCATCCACCCACATATACATATATCCATGCATCCGTACATACATACATGCGTACATCAATAAATCTATACATACGTAACTCAAATACATCCATACATTCAAATATCCATACATACATACATCCATACATTCACACAAC
>NW_017027869.1:0-213 GCF_001483705.2 Eufriesea mexicana | reverse complement strand
CGAATAATGGTGTATGGCACGAAGGTCGAAGCAATCCTGACCAAGCATGACTTGACGTAACCTGCTCCACCGTAGCCTATCAGAGCATTACGCGCTGCGGCCAGTATTTCTGGCCCGCGCAGGGCCATGGATAATATAGTAGAGCTCAGGCGAGCGCAGGAATCCTCCGGATAACAGTGTATTGCACGAAAGTCAAAGATAACCAGAACCAGG
>NW_017027868.1:0-213 GCF_001483705.2 Eufriesea mexicana | reverse complement strand
GGCGAGGTCAGCAATAGTGGTGTATGTCGGTTGTGTGGGGGCATGTTACCTTTGGTTATGTTAAGCTTGGTTAGGTTAGGATATGGTAACCTTGACTCTCTTGCCGTAAACTGCTACTCGGTGGATTTCTGCACTCTATTGTGCTCTAACGTGTGCAGCTTGGCTCTGGAAACTGCAGCGATGGTGGTGTCGGCACGTCATTTTCGAGTTGTC
>NW_017027867.1:0-213 GCF_001483705.2 Eufriesea mexicana | reverse complement strand
TCAGGCCAGGCAAGGCCAGGCAGGGTCAGGTCAGGTCGGGTCAGGTCAGGTTGGGTCAGGTCATGTCGGGTCAGGTCAGGTCACGTCAGGTCAGGACAGGTCAGATCAGTCAGGTTTGGTCAGGTCTAGTTAGGTCAGTTCAGGTCTGGACAGGTCAGGTCAGGTCAGGTCAGGTCAGGTCAGGCCAGGTCAGACCAGGTCAGGTCAGGTCAG
>NW_017027866.1:0-213 GCF_001483705.2 Eufriesea mexicana | reverse complement strand
CGCAATGCTATAGAATCTGGTTGGGAAGTTCAATTTTATTGACATTTTCGGCTAATATCGTGGAGACCTAACTTCCTTGCATAGGTAAGGAGGAAAGATACTTTTGGCGTTCTACATCCATTGCAATGCTGTAGAATCTGTCCGGAAAACTAAATTTTATTGACATTATCGATTAATACCGTGGTGAGCTATCTTCCTTGCATAGGTAAGGAG
>NW_017027865.1:0-213 GCF_001483705.2 Eufriesea mexicana | reverse complement strand
GTGAGAGGTGACTTACGACCGATAAGGGTTCAGTGGTAAGGCAAGGGGTTGGTGGGGGTCCTCCCCCACGTTGTCGTTTAGGTCGTGATGGCCCAGGTATTCCTCAGTGTCGGCGTGGCTAGAAGGAACGCTAGGAAAAGGACGGGATGCGTTTCGTCCCGAGTCTGCTAGCGGACTCATCAGTAAGGCTACCCTAGCAGGTCCTGCCTTAGA
>NW_017027864.1:0-213 GCF_001483705.2 Eufriesea mexicana | reverse complement strand
GTGAGCTAACTTCCTTGCATACGTAAGGTGGAAAAGTCCTTTTGGAGTGCTACATCCACCGCACTGCAGAGGAATCTGTCTGGAAAATTTAATTTTATTGACATTATAGACTAATATCGCGGTGAGCTAACTTCCTTGCATAAACAAGGTGGAAAGATTATACTGGCAAGCTATAACAGTTGCAATGCTATAGAATCTGGCCTGTAAATACAA
>NW_017027863.1:0-213 GCF_001483705.2 Eufriesea mexicana | reverse complement strand
TCTGATTAAATAAAAATAGACATGTTCTGACTAATGATACTAGATTTGGTGTAACTTTAGCTATAAATGCCTTGTTGCAATTAATTATTGTTCAGGCAAAAAGGGAAGGGTATCGTATGTCATCCGGTGTTTATACATGACAAGAACAAAAACTGGGTTTTAATATAAACAGATTTGTCGATAAAACTTAGTATAAATATATACCAGTAAGGT
>NW_017027862.1:0-213 GCF_001483705.2 Eufriesea mexicana | reverse complement strand
GTTACGTTCGGTTATGTTAAGTTTGGTTAGTTTCGGAGGTGGCATCTTTCGCTTTAGTGCCATTGTCTGCTGTTAGATAGATTTCTGAGCAAACCTGTGCTCTAATATATTCAGCTTGTCTCTGGGAAGGCCAGCAATAGGGCTCTCGGAACGTTACGTTGGGTGACGTTGCGTACGGATACGTTGGGTTTGGCTAAGTTTGGTCTGGATAGC
>NW_017027861.1:0-213 GCF_001483705.2 Eufriesea mexicana | reverse complement strand
CGAATGTATGGATGTACGGATGTATGGATGCAAGGATCGCTATATGTATGCATGTATGGATGGTTGGAAGTATGAGTGGATGGATGTATGGGTGTGTGGATCTATGAGTGTATGGATGGATGGATGAGTGCATGGATGGATGGATGTACAGATGTGTTGATGTATGGAAGGACGGACGTAGGTATGTATGGATGTATGAATGTATGGATGTAC
>NW_017027860.1:0-213 GCF_001483705.2 Eufriesea mexicana | reverse complement strand
TCCAGTATTGAGATATAACTTAGGCGATCATAGAATAGGTATACACAGTGACTGCGGTACTGTATTGATGGCTGTACACAGTACTGTATTGTCAGTTGTCATTATATTTAGAGATAATTTATCTGTCCATTGATCTTTTCAGAGTTGCTGTAGAACATTGGTGATCAGGAATGGAATAGTTCAATAGATGTAGTACTGTTCAGAATTCTATAC
>NW_017027859.1:0-213 GCF_001483705.2 Eufriesea mexicana | reverse complement strand
TTTCGAGATGAATTATAAAGCTTAATTTGTTTTGACTCAATCCTGTGTTGATTAAACATACGCTATTTAGTAGAAGTTTGGAATCACGTGGAATTAAAAAATTTATAAAGGTGGTTGCTAAGAGTTTAGTTACTTCAGGAAATAATTTATCCAAAATGTAGAAAATAGCTTGTGATATTAATTAATTATTATTATTACAATTAATGTTCATTT
>NW_017027858.1:0-213 GCF_001483705.2 Eufriesea mexicana | reverse complement strand
AAAGTTAGTTCACCACGATATTAGTCGAAAATGTAAATACAAATGAATTTTCCAACCAGATTCAATAGCAGTGCAAAGCCTATATTACGTCAATGGTATATTTCCTCACTATTTATGCGGGAAAGGTAGCCCACAACGACATCAGTCGATAATGTCCATAAAATCGGCTTTTCCAACCAGATTCTGTAGCCCTACAATGGATACAGCGCGCCA
>NW_017027857.1:0-213 GCF_001483705.2 Eufriesea mexicana | reverse complement strand
CCTCCGTGCCACAAACGCAAAATTTCCAAGCGCCTATGGGCGCCCTCCGTGTCACAAACGCAAAATTCCTAAGCGCCTATAGGCACCCATAGTAACCAAGGGGTTAACGCGTTAAACGCCACGCCGGTCCCTAGGGACTTTCCGTTCAGACTTCGCCGGGCCGTACGGCCCAGAAGGGCCCGCGTGAGGGCTAACTGTGGCGTGCACGGAACG
>NW_017027856.1:0-213 GCF_001483705.2 Eufriesea mexicana | reverse complement strand
TGATTTAGATTAATTAATTTTCTTTATTCGGGTTTCCTTGATCGAATTTCCACGTTATAATTTGTTTGGTTCTTGATTTTTGAGATACTTTGCAATTTTTCAGTGGTTAATTTGGATTATTTCATTTTCCTTATTCGAATTTCCTTAATGTACAGATTTGACTGTTTTTTGAATCGTGATACTTAAATCATGTTACTATAATTTTGCATGTTT
>NW_017027855.1:0-213 GCF_001483705.2 Eufriesea mexicana | reverse complement strand
CTATTGGCGTGCTATAGGCATTACAATGACATAGAATGTGCCTGGCAGATTCAATTTTATTGAATTTTGCCACCTATATCGTGGTGAGCTATTTTTCTTGTGTTAATAACGCGGAAAGATTCGATTGGCGTGCTATTGCCATTGCAATGTCAAAGAATCTTGCAGTAAAATTCAATTTTATTGACATTTTCGGCTATTATCGTGGTGAGGTAT
>NW_017027854.1:0-213 GCF_001483705.2 Eufriesea mexicana | reverse complement strand
GCCAGAGAATAAGCCTATTCAAAGTATATAATCTGTTATAGCTTGGTGAATAGGTCGCCCAACTCCTTCAATCCAACGGCAAGAACAGACTTCTACTTGCCAGAAAATATGTCTATTCAAAATCTTTTACCTTCTACAGCTTGGTGAATTGAACGCCTAACGCCTCCAATCCAATGGCAAATACAGCCATCTACTTGCCAGAGAATAAGTATA
>NW_017027853.1:0-213 GCF_001483705.2 Eufriesea mexicana | reverse complement strand
AGGCAGATCACCACAATATTAGACGAAAATGTCATTAAAATTGAATTTTCCTGCCAGATTCTATTGCATTGCGATGTCTCTAGCTCTCCAGAAGGATCTTTCTTCCTTACTTAGGGAAGGAAGTTTGCTCACCGCGATATTAGTAGAAAATGGCAACAAAATTGAATTTTCCAGCAAGGTTCTATAGCATTGCAATGCCTATAGCATGCCAAC
>NW_017027852.1:0-213 GCF_001483705.2 Eufriesea mexicana | reverse complement strand
CAAACTAACCAAACGTAGCATAACTTAACCTAACGTGCCGAGACCACTATTACTGGCCTCCGCCGACTCGAGCAGAGTATTTTAGAACATCGTAGAGCGAAGAAATCGTACCTATAGGAGTGTATAGCACAATAGTCAAAACTACCATGTCCTAACCTAACCAAGCGTAGAATGACTGAACCTAACCAGCCGAGGTTCCTATTGCTGGCCTCC
>NW_017027851.1:0-213 GCF_001483705.2 Eufriesea mexicana | reverse complement strand
TCCAGCCAGATTCTATGGCATTGCAATGGCTATAGCTCGCCTGTAGAATCTTTCCTCCTTACAGATGCAAGGATGTCAGCTCACCACAATATTAGCAGAAAATGTCAATAAAATTGAATTTTCCATCAAGATACTATAGAATTACAATGCCCATGGCTTGCCAATAGAATATTTCCTCCGTATTTATGCAAGAAAGTCACCTCACTACGATAT
>NW_017027850.1:0-213 GCF_001483705.2 Eufriesea mexicana | reverse complement strand
TTGAAGGCGTTAGGCGATCTATTCTCCAAGCTATAACGGATTATATATTTTGAATAGTCCCATCCTCTGGCAAGTAGATGACTGTACTTGCCATTGGATTGACGGCTTCAGGCGATCTATTCACCAAGCTTTAACATGTTATAGATTTAAAATAGACCTATTTTCTGGCAAGTAGATGTCTGTATTTGTCATTGGATTGAAGGCGGTTGGCGA
>NW_017027849.1:0-213 GCF_001483705.2 Eufriesea mexicana | reverse complement strand
GGATCCTTATTATTATAACTAGTCACGCAATATTAATTTTGTTGACATTCATAAGTGTTTTACGACATCGAAGATATTCAATAAATAGGACGCTACACATACAATGACGTCTGGGAGACGTCATTCATTTCACGTGTCATTGTAGACTTCGACGTCTCCGAGACGTCAAAAACGATCTCTGGCGGACAGTATATCGTGTAGTATTATTATTAA
>NW_017027848.1:0-213 GCF_001483705.2 Eufriesea mexicana | reverse complement strand
CTACCCCTGGACTCCCTGCAGCCGAGCAGAATGTACTAGACCACTACAGAGCACGGAAATCCTATGAATTACGGAGTATAGCACAAAGGGCACAACCATTCTAACAAAACATTACCTAGCGTATCATATTTAAGCGTAACATAACTCATAGAAACGTGCCACGACCACTATCACTGGCGTTCCTATAGGCAAACGGAGGATTGTGGAGCAATG
>NW_017027847.1:0-213 GCF_001483705.2 Eufriesea mexicana | reverse complement strand
ATATGCTATATTTGGCTATGTCCTGTAGGTTTGGGCTAGGCTCGACTAGCTTTGACTTTTCTTTTATACACTGCGATTATACGGATTTCTGACCTCTTCTCTTCACTACCGTGTTCCACTGGACGCTGGGAGACCATAAATAGTGGTCGCGACACTTTAGGTTGATATATGTTACGTTTGGTTATATTACGTTTCTTTAGGTTAGGAGTGGAT
>NW_017027846.1:0-213 GCF_001483705.2 Eufriesea mexicana | reverse complement strand
GCACCACCTTGGCTTTGGTGAAAGTGAAGCGACTTCTGAGGAGTCTGCGGCTCTTAAAGGGATATTGAGGTTGGGAGGGAAGATGGGTTTGGTGTGTGAACGTAGGTGAAGATTTTGGGGCCGTGTTCGATGACGTTTTCCGGGTATCGGTGATGGATGAGGTGTGGGAGGTGGAGATCGTGCGAGATTTATAAGGATACACTAAGGGTAGCA
>NW_017027845.1:0-213 GCF_001483705.2 Eufriesea mexicana | reverse complement strand
GGTGAGCTAACCTCCTTGCATAAATAAGGAGGAAATATTCTATTGGCGTGCCACCGCCGTTGCGATTGCAATGGAATCTGGTTGGAAAATACAGTTTTATACACATTTTGGAATAATATCGCGGTGAGCTAACTTTCATGCTTAAATAATGAGGAAAGATTCAACTGGCGTGCTATAGCCGTTGCAGTGCTATAGTTCCTGGCTGGAAAATAT
>NW_017027844.1:0-213 GCF_001483705.2 Eufriesea mexicana | reverse complement strand
GCCATAGCGTTACAATAGAATCTGCCTGAAAAGCTCAATTCTAGTGGCATTTTCGACAAATATTGTGGTGAGAAAGATTTTCTGCATAAATATGGAGGAAAGATCGAATTGGTTTACTATAGCAATTGCGTTGCAATAGAGTCTTACAGGAAAGTTCAATTTTATTGACATTTTCTTCTAATGTTGTGTCAGCAAACCTTTCAGCGTAAATAA
>NW_017027843.1:0-213 GCF_001483705.2 Eufriesea mexicana | reverse complement strand
CTGACGAAACGAAACCTAACTCAACCAAACGTACCGAAACCACTATCACTGGCCACCCCAGGGCCAAGCAGGGCATATTAGAGTACACTTGAGGGCAGAACTCCACGGAATAGCAGGGCACAGGAAAAAAGTCAAAGTAGCCTATAAACAACAAAGCCAAACGTAACATATACAAGCGTAACCTAAGTCAACCTAACATAACGAGACCACTAT
>NW_017027842.1:0-213 GCF_001483705.2 Eufriesea mexicana | reverse complement strand
TATTTCTAATAACAAATTGGTCACAACGTAAATTTATAATACAAGTGGAAAAATTACTAAATTTTTGGCTATTACTAGTATATATAACGTATTTGCGTGAAAATGTACCTATAATTAGCAAAAAATTAATAAATTGCAACATTTATTGTCAATAACAAATATTTTGCAACGTATATTAACGATAAAAGTAAAAAAAGTTAATAAATTATTAGC
>NW_017027841.1:0-213 GCF_001483705.2 Eufriesea mexicana | reverse complement strand
GAAGAAAATTAGGTCACCACGATATTAGTCGAAAATGTCAATAAAATTGAATTTTCCAGCCAGGTTCTAAGACATTGCGATGGCTATAACACGCCAATAGAATCCAGCCTCCTTACGTATGCAAAGGAGATAGCTCACCACGATATATGACGAAAATGTCAACAAAATTGAATTTTCCAGCCGGATTATATAGCTCCGCAATGTCTTTAGCAC
>NW_017027840.1:0-213 GCF_001483705.2 Eufriesea mexicana | reverse complement strand
ATGTTCAGTACGGGTATGACGTGGGATATATACAATTGTCTGTGCGTTACCCAGTACTTCCACGAACAGAGCCCCGTTGGGGCCTGATGAAGCTGTTCACTGATGATATATGTTCCCCGGCAACTCTAGAATGATAACACTACGACCCATTATCTCTGTAGCAATTAACGATTCACATAGAAGAACGGAGTATAGCCATCATCACAATACCGA
>NW_017027839.1:0-213 GCF_001483705.2 Eufriesea mexicana | reverse complement strand
GCTTGGCTTTGTGTAGTCCAGGAATGTTTGCCTTATCACGTTGTTTTGATTTACACTACTTCTGGATAGGGTAGGTGAGGTCAGGTTAGGTTAGGGTGTTCTCCACTCTAGTGCTTTGCACTGCTATGCAATGGATGTCTGCGCTCTACACCGTCCTAGTACATTTTGCTTGGCACTATGGTGGTCTGAGATGATGGTCTCGGCGTGTTAGGA
>NW_017027838.1:0-213 GCF_001483705.2 Eufriesea mexicana | reverse complement strand
CATACATACACCCATAAATACATCCATTCTTACATACATACATACATCTTCACATACATCCATGCATACATCCACTTATACATCCATACATCCATACATACATACATCCATATATATATACATCCGTACATCCATTCATCCGTACATCCGTACATTCGTACATCAATCCATACATACATCCATCCATCCATACAACCATTCATCCATACATAC
>NW_017027837.1:0-213 GCF_001483705.2 Eufriesea mexicana | reverse complement strand
CTATTCACCAAGCTATAACAGTTTATATATTTTGAATAGAACTATTCTCTGGCAAGCAGATGGATGTGCTTGCCATTGGTTGCAGGCGTTAAGCGACCTATTCACCAAGCTACAACTGATTATATACTTTGAATAGGCCAATTCTCTGGCAAGTAGGTGTATATACTTGCCATTGGATTCAAGGCGTTGGGCGTTCTACGCACCAAGCTATAA
>NW_017027836.1:0-213 GCF_001483705.2 Eufriesea mexicana | reverse complement strand
CCGTATTACTGGCCTCCCCAGGGTCCAGCAGATTGTAGTAGAGTCACGTAGGGCGTAGAAATCTGCCGAATAGCAGTGTAGAGCACATAAGTCAAAGCTACTTTGTCCGAACCTATCCAAACGCAGTCCACCCAAACGCTACAAAGCTTTATATAACGTGCCGTGAACAATATTGCAGGCCTCCTCAGAGCGAACCAGAATATACTAGAGCAC
>NW_017027835.1:0-213 GCF_001483705.2 Eufriesea mexicana | reverse complement strand
CCGACCTTGCCTGGCCTGACCTGACCTGTTGTGACCTGACATGACATGATCTGCTCCGAAGTGTACTGACCTGAACTGACCTGACCTGACCTGACACGACCTGGGCTGACCGGAACTGACCTGACCTGAACAGCCCCGACCTTGCCTAGTCTGACCTGACCTGATGTGACCTGACATGACATGATCTGATCTGAAGTGAACTGACCAGAACTG
>NW_017027834.1:0-213 GCF_001483705.2 Eufriesea mexicana | reverse complement strand
ACGCAGCGTAACTCAGTCTAACTAGAGGAGAGCTCTGCTGCTTGCCTCCCCGTTCCCAAGCGGTATATACTACAGCACAGTAGATCGCAGTAACCAGTCGCATTAGAGTGCGTAGCACAAAAGTGGAATATATCCTTCCCCAACCTATCCTAACCTAACTGAACAGGACGTACTAGAGGACGGAAGGGCACAGAAATCCACCGCATAGCAGTG
>NW_017027833.1:0-213 GCF_001483705.2 Eufriesea mexicana | reverse complement strand
CAGTGTGCAATCCCTCTTTCCAAAATAAGGAGGAAAGATTCTATTGTCATGCTGTAGCCACAGTAATTCCATAGAATCTGCCAGAAAAATTCGATTTTATTGACATTTTTGACTAATATCGTGGTGAGCAAACCCACTTACATAAATAACCATGAAATATACTATTGGCGCGTCATAGCCACTGCAATGCTATAGAATCTTGCTGGAAAATAT
>NW_017027832.1:0-213 GCF_001483705.2 Eufriesea mexicana | reverse complement strand
CTCGTCTCCTCTAATATGCTCTGCATGGCCATGGGGAGGACAGGAATGCTTGTCGCGGCACGTCAGGTTGAGATATATTACGTTTGGTTAGGTTAGTTTACTTTGCGCTACGCTAGGATAGCTTTGAATTATGTGCTCAAAACTGATATCCAGTGGACTTCTATGCTCTACTGCGCTCTATCATATTCTGCTTTTCTCTGGGGTTGCCGGCGA
>NW_017027831.1:0-213 GCF_001483705.2 Eufriesea mexicana | reverse complement strand
AAATCCACCGAATAGCAGAGTATGCCACAAAAGTCTAAGCCATTCTATCCTAACCTAACAAAACGTAACATAAGCAGGCATACCTAAACTCAACCTAACATGACGAGACGTCGATTGCTGACCTCCACAGAGACAATCAGAGTATACTAGAGCACTGTACTGCTTGGAAGTCCACAGCATTGCAGTGAATACCGCACAGGTCGAATGTATGCT
>NW_017027830.1:0-213 GCF_001483705.2 Eufriesea mexicana | reverse complement strand
GATGGACGTATGGATGGTTGGAAGGATCGGTGAATGGATGTATGGATGGATGGATGGATCGATAGTTTGAGGTACGGATGGACGGATGTATGGATGTTTGGATGGATGAATGTATTGAAGTATGGGTGTGTGGGTGTATGGCTGTTTGGGCGCATGCATGGGTGGATGGACGGATGGATGTATGTACGGATGGGTGGCTGGACGTAGGTTTGG
>NW_017027829.1:0-213 GCF_001483705.2 Eufriesea mexicana | reverse complement strand
GTTTGTTCAGGATAGCTCTGTCTATCGTGATGTACACTGCTTATCGGTGGATTTTAGTGGTCTGCGCTGCTCTACCATATCCTACTTCGCCCTGTGGTTGCCAGAAATAGTGGTAGTGGCGCGTTAAGTTGAGTTAGGCCACGTTATCTACCGTTACGTTAGATTGTGTTAGGTTCGGATAGCTATGACTTTTGCGTCATACACTGCGACAGT
>NW_017027828.1:0-213 GCF_001483705.2 Eufriesea mexicana | reverse complement strand
GAGAAGGTAGCCGTGGAACATTTTACCATGTATAAGTCGCGTAATCTTTGGAATATCTGCGAAATAACGTAGATCTACTTTCCATCGATACTTGGAAATTTGAGATCGAGATTAGTCCCTAGTACCTATCAAGACAATTCGTCGCTGGGACTAGTTGATGTCACGTCTTAACGATCTCACGCGAGTTTTGCTCTTCCAAACTTTCAGGATCCA
>NW_017027827.1:0-213 GCF_001483705.2 Eufriesea mexicana | reverse complement strand
ATAGAATCTTTTCTCCTTATTTATGTAATAAAATTAGCTCACCACGATATTAGTCTCAAATGTTAATAAAATTGAATTTACCAGTCAGATTCTATAGCATTGCAATGGCTATAGCACACCAATAGGATCTTTTCTCTTTATTTATGTAACAAATTTAGCTCACCACGATATTAGTCGAAAATGTCATTAAAATAAAATTTTCCGGCCATATTC
>NW_017027826.1:0-213 GCF_001483705.2 Eufriesea mexicana | reverse complement strand
AAGCAATTGTCACAGAAACACTAGGCCCTTCTGGTACACTTGTCTGCGAATTTCTTGCTAACGCAAGTGGTTAATCACCCATGAGTATGTAACCACGTTGTGCCTTCTTTTCTCGAACGCGCAGTACACAGTTTGGTCCCCGATAAGGTGTGCAACATTTATCCATATAAACTTTACCAGAAACGCGATGGACTCCTCAGTGGTAGCCCGGTG
>NW_017027825.1:0-213 GCF_001483705.2 Eufriesea mexicana | reverse complement strand
TTGCCAGAAAATAGGTCTATTCAAAATCTATAACCTATTATAGCTTGGTGAATAGATCGCCAACCGCCTTCAATCCAATGGCAAGTACAGCCATGTACTTGCAAGAGAATAGGTATATTCAAAGTCTACAATCTCTTATAGCTTGGATAGTAGTTCGCGCAACACCTTCAATCCAATGGCAAGTATAGCCATCTACTTGCCAGACAATAGGTA
>NW_017027824.1:0-213 GCF_001483705.2 Eufriesea mexicana | reverse complement strand
GATAGGTTAGGAGAGGATAGCTTTTACTTTTGTGCTATACACTGCTATTCGGTGGATTTATGCTTTCTACATTACTCTCCTATACCATACTCGGTTTGGGGGGGGGGGGCAGCAATATTTGCCGTGGCAAGAAATGTAGTGTTAACTTACGTTTGGTTAGGACAGGTTGGGTTAGGTTTGGCTATGATGGGTTTGCCTTTCGTGCTATGCACT
>NW_017027823.1:0-213 GCF_001483705.2 Eufriesea mexicana | reverse complement strand
CAATTTTTTTGACATTTTCGGCTGATATCGTGGCGAGCTAATCTCCATGCATAAATGAGGAGGGAAGATTCTATTGGCGCGCTAAAGCCACAGTAATGCTATAGAAGCAGTCTGGAACATTCAATTTTTTTGACATTTTCGGCTGATGTGGTGGCGAGCTAATCTCCATGCATAAATGAGGAGGAAAGATTCTATTGGCGCGCTACAGCCATT
>NW_017027822.1:0-213 GCF_001483705.2 Eufriesea mexicana | reverse complement strand
CGCAGCCTATCTATGCCTTACGCGGTCAGACCACTAGTGCTGGCTTCGACAGAGCCAAGCAGATTGCACTAGGGCACGGTAGAGCGCAGAAGCCCAGCGCAACGCAGTGAACAGTACAAAAGCCGCAAATACCCTGGCACAACATGACCGAACCTAACTTCTCCTATCGCTGAGAAGCTCAACATGACGTGCCGCAACCACTGCCCCTGGCCT
>NW_017027821.1:0-213 GCF_001483705.2 Eufriesea mexicana | reverse complement strand
GTTAAAGTCAGGAAAGGTCAGGACAGGTCAGGTAATGTCAGGTCTGGTAAGGTCAGCTCCGGTTAGTTCAGGTTAGGCCAGGTCAGGATAGGTCAGGCCAGTTCATATATGGTCAGGTCAGGTCAGGTCAGATCAGTCAGGTAAGGTTATCCCAGGACAGGTCACGTCAGGTTAGGTCAGGTCAGGTCAGGTTAGGTCAGTTTAGGTCAGGTC
>NW_017027820.1:0-213 GCF_001483705.2 Eufriesea mexicana | reverse complement strand
AGCTAGAACGCGCGCGAAGAACTTTCCCGCCTCGTCGAGCAGGCATATCGGCCGGTATGCATTAGGAGCGTCCGGCGGCTTCCCCGGGTTGGCGAGCAGCACGGATCTCGCTCTATTACAATATACCGGGAAGCAACAGGTCCTGAGGCTTCTGTCGAGAAGCCGCCTCACCAGGTCGTCACACCCCTCCAGATCCAGTGCAAAGGCTAGGCC
>NW_017027819.1:0-213 GCF_001483705.2 Eufriesea mexicana | reverse complement strand
TACACTGTCATTCAATGTATTTCTGAGATCTACTGTGCTGTGCCACATTCTGTTAGACTATGGGGAGGACAGGGGCAGCGGTCGCTGCAAATTATGTTGTGATATGCTTCCTTCGGTTGGTTTCGGTTAGGTCAGCAAATGCTGCGGCAACTACGGCTTTTGTGCTATTCGCTGCGATGCGGTGGGTCTCTGCACCGCACTATGCCCTGGTAA
>NW_017027818.1:0-213 GCF_001483705.2 Eufriesea mexicana | reverse complement strand
CATAAAATTGAATTTTGCACCTAGATACTATAGAAATGCAATGGCTATAACACGCCAATAACATCTACCCTCCTTGTTTATGCAAAAAAGATAGCTCTCCACGATATTAGTAGAAACTGTCAATAACATTTAACTTTCCAGCCAGATTCTATAGCATTGCAAAGACTATAGCACGCCAATAGAAGCTTTTCTGCTTATTTATGCAAGAAAGAT
>NW_017027817.1:0-213 GCF_001483705.2 Eufriesea mexicana | reverse complement strand
CGTCGTGGCCGTGGTACGGGACCGGATGAAATTCCTCGGTCTCGTCCTCAATAGCCACTGTAGTTTCGACGAGCATTTTCTCGCGCTGGAAGCGCGCCTGGAACGTATGCCTTGGGCGCTCTGTCGCCTGCTACCCAACCTGGGTGGACGAGATGGGAAGGAGCTCTGCCTCTACATGGGAGTCGTTCGCTCGTTGGCACTTTACGGGGCTCA
>NW_017027816.1:0-213 GCF_001483705.2 Eufriesea mexicana | reverse complement strand
TGTACTTGCCATTGGATTGAAGGCGTTAGGCGATCGTTTCACTATGCTATAAGAGGTTATAGAATTTGAATACACCTATTCTCTGGCAAGTAGATGGCTATACTTGCCTTTGGATTGAAGTCGTTAGGCGATCTAATCACCAAGCTATGGGAGCTTATAGATTTTGAAAAGACTTATTCTCTTGCAAGTAAATGGGTGTACTTGCCGTTGGAT
>NW_017027815.1:0-213 GCF_001483705.2 Eufriesea mexicana | reverse complement strand
GTTCTCGGCACGGTAAGCTGAGTTACGTTGCGTTTGGTTATGCCACGTTTGGTTAGGTTAGGAAAGGATAGCTTTGACTTTCGTGGCGTACACTGCTATTCCGTAGATTTCTGAGCTCTACTGTGCTCTACTATAGTCTGCTCGACTCTTGGGTGGCAAGCAATGGTGGTCGGGGCACGATAGGCTGTACTAGGCCACGTTTGGTGATTTCAC
>NW_017027814.1:0-213 GCF_001483705.2 Eufriesea mexicana | reverse complement strand
ACGAGCCGCGGCCAATATTTCTGGCATTCCCAGAGCAAAGCAGGGAATATTAGGTCGCACTATTGCGCAGAAATTCACCGAATATCAGTGTAGAGCGCAAAAGTCGAAGCTGCCCGACCAAACGTAACATAGGCAGACGTAACGTAACCGAACATGACGTGCTACGGAAGACACTGCTGGCCTCACGAGAGTTAAGCAGAGTATAGCGGTGCA
>NW_017027813.1:0-213 GCF_001483705.2 Eufriesea mexicana | reverse complement strand
TAGAATCTGCCTGGAATATTCAATGCTATTGACATTTTCGGCTGATATCGTGGTAAGCTAACTCTCTTGTATAAATAAGGAGGAAAAATACGAATTGGCGTGCTATAACCATTGAAATGCTATAGAATCTTCCTCGCAAATTCAATCTTGTTGACATTTTCGATTAATATCGTGGTGAGGTAGCTTTCGTGCATAAATAAGGAGGTAAGATTC
>NW_017027812.1:0-213 GCF_001483705.2 Eufriesea mexicana | reverse complement strand
GAATGTATGGATGTACGAATGTATGGATGTACGGATGTATGGGTGTGTGGATGCATATATGTGCGGACGTGTGAATGGATGGATTTATGCGTGTATGGATGTAAGAATGAATGGAAGTATGGATGGGTGGATGTATGGATGTATGGTTGCATATATGTATAGATGTATGGATGGATGGATGTATGAGTGGATGGGTGTATGGATGGACGTATT
>NW_017027811.1:0-213 GCF_001483705.2 Eufriesea mexicana | reverse complement strand
TTTTCCACGTATAAATCAAAATTCTCCATTTCAGATATTTTCAATTAATGCGTTTCAGCACAGTTTGAAAATATTAGGAAGAATCTATTATCTATTACCTATTATCTATTAGGAAGAATATTAGAGTACTAGGTAATTGGAGCATTACTCGACTCTTTGGTAAAGTTAAATGTATGGAATGTATATAATTGAAATCAAGAATTTTGGATACAG
>NW_017027810.1:0-213 GCF_001483705.2 Eufriesea mexicana | reverse complement strand
TCTGGTCGCGAGATACTGTACAGGCTGGTTCAGGAACGCGTCACTGTATCTCGGGGGGTGAATATTCGTATCGGATTAATTTAAAAATTTTATACGTATGTTCTACATTTTTTAGCTTTTTTCAAATGAAAATCGTTGAAATTTCATGATATGATAATGAGTCTAGGTCGACGTGTATTATACAGGATGATTCAGGAACGCGACACTATATCA
>NW_017027809.1:0-213 GCF_001483705.2 Eufriesea mexicana | reverse complement strand
GCTATAGTTCGCCAATAGAATCTTTCCTCCATGTTTATGCAAGAAAGTTATCTCACCACGATAATAGTCGAATCTGTCAATAATATTGAACTTTCCAGCAAGATTCCATAGCATTGCCAAGCCTATATCACGCCAATAGAATCTTTCCTTCATATTTATGCGAGAAAGGCCGCGCACCACAAAATTATTCGAAAATGTCAATAAAATTGAATT
>NW_017027808.1:0-213 GCF_001483705.2 Eufriesea mexicana | reverse complement strand
ACTATCCTGACCTGACACAACAGACCGTGATGTGGCTCAACATAGCAGGCCGCGACATTTATTTCTGGCGTCCACAGAGACGTGCTGAATATGATGGAGCACCGTAGAGCGTAGGAATCCCAAGAATAGCTTTGTGCAGAACAAAAGACACACCAATCCAAACCCAACCTAACGTAACTGGGCCTAAACGAACGTATCACAGCTCAACATGAC
>NW_017027807.1:0-213 GCF_001483705.2 Eufriesea mexicana | reverse complement strand
ATTGTAATGGCTATAGCACGGCAATAGTATCTTTCCTCCTTATTTATACAAGTAAGTTAGCTATCGACGATATTAGTCGAAAATGTTAATAAAATTGAATTTTGGAGACAGATTCTATAGCACTGTAATGGCTATAGCACGGCAATATTATCTTTCCTCATTATTTATGCAAGAAAGCTAGCTCGCCACGATATTAGTCGAAAATGTCAATGA
>NW_017027806.1:0-213 GCF_001483705.2 Eufriesea mexicana | reverse complement strand
GTGAATGGCTAATATGTAAAATATATCTTAGCATAGCCTGACCTAACCTAATATAACCAAACGTAGCATAACTTAATGGTGCGTGCCGCCACTAACCGCTGCCGGAATCCACAGTGCCAAGCAGAACACAGTAGAGGACATTAGACTAATGGAACCCGCAGGATAATAACGTACATGACGAAAGTCGTATCCATCCCTACAAAACGTAACGCA
>NW_017027805.1:0-213 GCF_001483705.2 Eufriesea mexicana | reverse complement strand
CGATATTATTCGAAAATGTCAATAAAATTTTATTTTCCAGACAGATTCTATAGCATTGCAATGACTGCAGCACGCCAATAGGATATTTCTTCAATAATTATGCAAGAATGTTAGCTCACCACGATATTAATCGAAAATGTCAATAAAATGGAATTTTCCAGACAGATTCTATAGCATTGCAATGACTGCAGCACGCGAATAGGATATTTCTTC
>NW_017027804.1:0-213 GCF_001483705.2 Eufriesea mexicana | reverse complement strand
AGCAATGTAGAGCGCGGAGATCGACCAAATAGCAGTGCGTAGCACAAGAGACGAAGATAACCTAACATAGCATGACCAAGCCTAACCAAGCCTAACGAAGCGTTGCTCGACGTAACGAACCGCGGCAGCTGCTTCTTGCATCCCCAGAGCCAGTCAGAACGTTGTACAGCACAGTAGGTCACAGGAACCCTCAGGATAGGTGTGCAAAGCAGG
>NW_017027803.1:0-213 GCF_001483705.2 Eufriesea mexicana | reverse complement strand
TTTCCTCCTTACACATGCAAGGATGTCAGCTCACCACAATATTAGTAGAAAATGACAATAAAACTGAATTTTCCACCGAGATACTATAGAATTACAATGGCCATGGCTAGCCAATAGAATATTTCCGTCGTATTTATGCAAGAAAGTCACCTCACCACGACATTAGCCGAAAATGTCAATAAAACTGAATTTTCCATTCAGGTACTATAGTAT
>NW_017027802.1:0-213 GCF_001483705.2 Eufriesea mexicana | reverse complement strand
TAATACAATGGCTATATCACTGTGCAGGTACATATACTCAGTAATGTAGAGTTCACTGCTAATATTTCAAGCGATAATTGACCTATCCTATATTCTGTGCATCACTGACATAGAATTTAGATGACCAGTGTGTACGTTAAACCAAAGGGAACGGTACTTTGTAGATGACCATACCCTGTGCTGTAGTGTCAATGCTAATATCACCAACGACAT
>NW_017027801.1:0-213 GCF_001483705.2 Eufriesea mexicana | reverse complement strand
ACAGATGGATAGGGGCCCGTCTGTTCGGGAGACCATGGTCATAGCGGACGGCGACACGCGGTGGCTGCGTGGCGCCGATAGAGACGTGGAGGTGTTGCGTGTGTCCGTTTCGGGTCCGCGTGCATGCTAGTATGAGTGAGGACGTGGTGTGTGCTTCGCCATCGCACCCGGGGGGAACTTGCGAAGGTGTGTTTCGCTGGGGCGCCCTGGCAA
>NW_017027800.1:0-213 GCF_001483705.2 Eufriesea mexicana | reverse complement strand
TCATACTTCCGTA
Organism: Eufriesea mexicana; assembly: GCF_001483705.2. Lineage (NCBI taxonomy): Eukaryota > Metazoa > Arthropoda > Insecta > Hymenoptera > Apidae > Eufriesea > Eufriesea mexicana. Next base: position 200 of record NW_017027800.1, on the reverse strand, counting down.
CATCCGCTCATCCGTACCTCAATCCATCCATACATCCATCAATACAAACAACAATTCGTCCATACATACATAAATCCAGACATGCAACCACCCATCCATACATCCTTCGATACATACATATATCCACCCATACACCCATCCATCCATACATCCATCCATCCACACATCCATTCATCCATACATTCATCCATCCATACATC
>NW_017027799.1:0-213 GCF_001483705.2 Eufriesea mexicana | reverse complement strand
ATAGCCATTGCATTGATATAGAATGTGTTTGGAAAATTCAATTTTATTGACATTTTCGTCTAACACCGTAGTCAGCTAACTTTCTTGCAAATATCAGGAGCAAAGATTCAATTCACTTGCTATAGCCGTCGCAATACTATAGAATCTGGATGGAAAGTTCAATTTTATTGACATTTTCGGCTAATATCGTCGTGAGCTATATTTCTTTCATAA
>NW_017027798.1:0-213 GCF_001483705.2 Eufriesea mexicana | reverse complement strand
GCACAGACGCGTGCCAATTCGAATTACCAACGCTCGCGCGAGAACGACTTCCTTTCCTTTTCCCTTGTCCCGCCCTGTTTTCCATCAATTTCCCGAGAAACAAACGCGATAAGCGACTTTCCACGCACCGGCGTGTACTGCGCATCGAGACATTTACCATAAGGCATTTTTACGCCGTGAATTTAACTCGACCCGGATTCGATTGGTCGAACC
>NW_017027797.1:0-213 GCF_001483705.2 Eufriesea mexicana | reverse complement strand
TCGATAGAAATTCCCGTGAAATAGAACCGATCAGGGAAAACAGGGGACCCAAGGAACCGATCTTTTCTCAAAAGACCGTGCGGATTTTCTATTCTTAATCGCGATTTTCGCGCGAAATGTACTTCGACTCGAACTTAAAAATAGATCCCCGTTTTCCACACATTCGTCATGTGAGAAAAGCCTGTCACGAATTTGACGGCAGAGCCTGAGAGA
>NW_017027796.1:0-213 GCF_001483705.2 Eufriesea mexicana | reverse complement strand
ACCAAGCTACAACGGATTATAGATTTTGAAAGGACCAATTTTCTGGCAAGTAGATGGCTGTTCCTGCCATTGGTTGAAGGCGATAGGCGACCTATTCACCTAGTTATAACAGATTATAGATTTTGAATAGACCTAATCCCAGGCAAGTTGGTGGCATTACTTGAGATTGGATTGATGGCGTTAGGCGATCTAATCACCAAGCTACAACAGGTT
>NW_017027795.1:0-213 GCF_001483705.2 Eufriesea mexicana | reverse complement strand
TGGTTACTCTAAGCTTGGTTAGGTCAGGATTGCATACCATCGACTTTTGAGCTGTACACCGCGGTGCAGTGAATATCTGCGCTCTGCTGTGCTCTAGTATGTTCTGCTTGGCTGAGGAGGCCAGCAGTAGCTGTCGCGGTACGTCAGATTGTCTTACGATGCGTCAGCTTATGTTACGTTTTGGCAGGTTAGGTCAGGATAACTTTGACTTCT
>NW_017027794.1:0-213 GCF_001483705.2 Eufriesea mexicana | reverse complement strand
AAGTTACCACACAACGATATTAGTCGAAAATGTCAATAAAATTGAATTTTCCATCCGGATACTTTAGAATTGCAATGGCTACAGCAGGCCAATAGAATCTTATCTCCTTATTTATTCACGAATGCTACCTCACCAGGATATTAGTCGAAAATGTAAATAAAAGTGAATTTTCGAGGAAGATTCTATAGCATTTCAATGGTTATAGCACGCCAA
>NW_017027793.1:0-213 GCF_001483705.2 Eufriesea mexicana | reverse complement strand
TGTATACAAGGATGGGTGTATGAATGAATAGATTTATGAATCGATGGATGTATGAATGGTGGAAGTATGGGTGGGCGTATGTATGGACGGATGGATGGATGGATGCATGTACGGATGAATGGATTTGTGAATGTATGGATGTATGTATGAATGGATGTTTGAATGTATGGATGTATTTGAGTTATGTATGTATGGATTTATTGATGTACGCAT
>NW_017027792.1:0-213 GCF_001483705.2 Eufriesea mexicana | reverse complement strand
ACATAGCCAATCGTGAAATAACCGGACGAAACGTAACTCAACCTAACGTGCCGCGACCACAATGGCTGGCCTCCATAGCGCCAAACAGAACACACTTGTGGAGAGCGGAACGCAGACATCCATAGAAACGCAGTGTATATCAGAACGGTAGAAGCCACCCGAAGCTAACCCAAACCAACGGAATATAGCCAAACATTACCTGGCACAAACTAA
>NW_017027791.1:0-213 GCF_001483705.2 Eufriesea mexicana | reverse complement strand
CGTTGCTCTAGTATATTTTGCTTGGCTCTGAGGCTGCCAGCAACTGTCGTCGAGGCGCGTTTGCTTCAGATACATTATGTATGCTTGTGTTATGTTTAGTTAAGTCAGGATACAGTAGCCTCAACTTTTGCGATGTACACTGCTATTCGGCGGATTTGTGCTTCCCAGTGTGAACTGATATGTTCTGCTGGGCTATGGGAATGCCAACAATAT
>NW_017027790.1:0-213 GCF_001483705.2 Eufriesea mexicana | reverse complement strand
CTTATTTATGCAAGAAAATCAGCTCACCACGATATTAGTCGAAAATGTATATAAAATTGTATTATCCTGCCAGATTCTACAGCATTGCAATGGCTACAGTAGACCAATAGAATTCTTCCTCCATACGTGTACCAGGGAGATATCTCACCGCGATATTAGTCGAAAAAGACAATAATATTGAATTTTCCAGCATGATTCTATAGCATTGCAATG
>NW_017027789.1:0-213 GCF_001483705.2 Eufriesea mexicana | reverse complement strand
GCTCACCACGATATTAGTCCAAAATGTCAATATAATTGAGTTCTCCAGTCATATTCTATAGCATTGCAATGGCTATAGCATGCCGATAGTATCTTTCCTGCTCATTTACGCAACAAAATTAGATAACCACGACAGTAGTGGAAAATGTCCATAAAAGTGAATTTTCAAGACAGATTCTATAGCTTTGCAACGTCTATGCCATGACAATAGATT
>NW_017027788.1:0-213 GCF_001483705.2 Eufriesea mexicana | reverse complement strand
AATACGTCAAAAAAATTTAATTTTCCCGCCAGACTCTATAGCATTGCAATTGCTATGGCGCACTAATAGAATCCTTCCTCCTTATTTACGCAAGAAAGTTAGCTCCCTACGATATTAGTCGAAAGTGTCTGTAAAATTGAATTTTCCAGACAGATTCTATAGCATTGTAAAGGCCACAGCGCTCAAATAGAATATTTCATCGTTATTTACGCA
>NW_017027787.1:0-213 GCF_001483705.2 Eufriesea mexicana | reverse complement strand
AGACCGCAGAAATCCTTAGAATCGCAATGTATATCAGAAAAGTCAAAGCAACCCATACCTAACGCAAACCAATGGAAAATAACCAAACATAGCCTAACTAAACCTACCGTGCCGAGTCCGCTACTGCTGCCCTCCGCAGAGCCAAGCAGTATATACTAGAGCACAGCAGAGCTCGAAAATCCACTGCATTGCAGTTCATAGAACTAAAGTCAA
>NW_017027786.1:0-213 GCF_001483705.2 Eufriesea mexicana | reverse complement strand
CTGGCGTCCCGAGAGACGAGCAATAGAAATAGTCAAAGCTATCCTAACCTAATCCAACCACACCGAGCCTAACCATACACAACCTTACCCAACCTAACCAGCCGCGACCAGAATTGCTGGCCCCGCAGGTTCAAGCAGAGTATATTAGAGGAGAGAAGAGCGAAGGAATTCAGAGAATCGCAGTGTATAGCAGAAAAGTCGAAGCTATCCGAA
>NW_017027785.1:0-213 GCF_001483705.2 Eufriesea mexicana | reverse complement strand
CTGGCGTTCGTTCCCTTCGGCCGGTTGGAAGCGATACGACTGGGTTCGTCCCTTTCGGTCGGTTCGAAGCGACCCGACTGGAGTTCTTTCGATATTAACTCGATAAATAACGTTATGACATATACATATTTCTACACTTTTCTATATTGTTACATTCATTCCAACTTATCACAATGTCATTTCCATTAATTTCTCAATTTTCGAATTTTTTCA
>NW_017027784.1:0-213 GCF_001483705.2 Eufriesea mexicana | reverse complement strand
GGCAGAAATATAAATTAACACCAGCGTACATAATTTTCTCTCTTTTTATTCCCCAGTTAATTTGCCATTTATTTCAGAAAACAATAGGTCAATTATTTTTGTAGGATCGTCACCATTTAGCATACTAATCGCGACATCTTACAGAAATATGTTCAAATAAAACGTATGCAATGTGTGTTTGCGTGTGTCACGTCTAGAATGAGTCACCGATTG
>NW_017027783.1:0-213 GCF_001483705.2 Eufriesea mexicana | reverse complement strand
CTGGAAAACTCAATTTTACTGACATTTTCTTATAATGTCGTGGAGAGCTAACTTTCTTGCATATATAAGCAGGAAAGACTCTGTAGGCGTGCTACAGCCACTGTAATGCTACAGAGCCTGTCTGGAAATTTCAATTTCATTCACATATACGACAATTGTCGTTGTGAGCTAACTTTCTTGCGTAAATAAGTAGGAAAAATTCCATTGGCGTGC
>NW_017027782.1:0-213 GCF_001483705.2 Eufriesea mexicana | reverse complement strand
AGTGGTCCCGGCACGTTATACTGAGATATGTTACGCTCGGTTGGGTTGTGGTAACTTGAGTCCGGTTTGTTTCGACTTTCGGTGTGTACACTGCTATTCGGTAGATACCTGCGGCCTACTAAGCGCTGCCATAGCATGTTCAGCTCTGGCGAGGCCAGCAATAGTGGCCGTGGTGCCATTCGTTGGGCTAGGTTACGTTCGCTATGTCACGTT
>NW_017027781.1:0-213 GCF_001483705.2 Eufriesea mexicana | reverse complement strand
TCAATATAACTGAAATTTCCATCCGGATACTATAGAATTGCAATGGCCGTAGCTGGCCAATATGATCTTTCCTCCGTATTTATGCAAAAAAGTTACCTCACCACGATATTAGTAGAAAATGCCAAGAGGGTTGTATTTTCGAGGCAGATATAAAAGCATTGAAATGGCTATAACACGGCAATAGTATCTTTTCTCCTTATTTATACAAGAAAG
>NW_017027780.1:0-213 GCF_001483705.2 Eufriesea mexicana | reverse complement strand
TATTTTGAGCCATACACTGCTTTTCGGTCGATTTCTGCGCTCTACTGTGCTCTAATATGTTCTGCCTTACACTGGCGCGTCCAGTAATAGTAGCCTCGGCACATCACTTTGAATTAGGTTATGTTGGGTTAGGTTAGGTTAGCTTATGTTAGGTTAGGGCAGCCTTAACATTAACTATACGCTACTATCCAGTTGATTTCTGAGATCAACTCT
>NW_017027779.1:0-213 GCF_001483705.2 Eufriesea mexicana | reverse complement strand
ATATTATCTCGAAGAGAGGCTCGGGGTATTATCGTAAAGCTTTACAAATGGTTCCGCGCGCGCGCGCGCGCGCACGCACGCATGCAGGTGTCTTCGTTGCATCGGAGAAGCGATTCCACGGTGCACGAGCGACGCCGCGACACGTTCGAACGAAAAATCGAAGCCGCGAGCGCGAGCCGCGTGACGACCATACGCGACCGACAAAAATCACGC
>NW_017027778.1:0-213 GCF_001483705.2 Eufriesea mexicana | reverse complement strand
CCGGCCGTGCGACGTCACAACGTTTGAGACATCGCGCGGAAAATCTAGCATCGACGTGACGCTCGTCACACCGGAAGCACTACCGATCGTACACGACTGGAAGGTGCACAAGGATTGAACCTCCAGCTACCACCGCATGCTGGAGACGCGACTTAAACTCAAGAAGAGGAAAGCACTGCCACCACCACTGCCACCATGATACAACACCAGGGA
>NW_017027777.1:0-213 GCF_001483705.2 Eufriesea mexicana | reverse complement strand
TCACAGTAGAGCGCAGGAGACCACCAAATAGCAGTGTATAGCACAAAAGTCAAAGAAACCCTATCACAACCTGACCTAACCTAATTTATCCAAACGAAGATTAACTAAACCTAACGTGCCGAGTCCACTATTGCTGGCATCCCCATCGCTACGGCGAACATATTTGAGGAGACGAGTGCGCCGAATTCCATAAAATCGCGGTGTATAACAGAA
>NW_017027776.1:0-213 GCF_001483705.2 Eufriesea mexicana | reverse complement strand
CTAGTTTCGTTTAGTAATAAATAATTTCACGGAAAGTCGTGATGGTCGTCGTTACGAAATCATAGACGCCATAAAATAAAAATTAATAACTAACAATTTAGAGTTAAATTCTTTACAAAAATTATATAGGAATGTAGCCTGAAGTTCCATCTTTGCAATGAAATTATAAAAGTTCATAAATTGTTTACGGAAATTGAGTAATTAATAATTTTT
>NW_017027775.1:0-213 GCF_001483705.2 Eufriesea mexicana | reverse complement strand
TCGATTAAGTTACATTTTATGTACAAATGTAAATATAAATAAATATCTATAAACAAATGCAAATATATTGTAATTATTAAAACAATAATTTAAACATTCGTTGCATTTGCATTTAAAGTGTAAATTGAGTTGTTGGAAATTAAATAAATGATAAAATGGAGAGGTAAAAATGAATGGAAAAAAGAAAATTATATTTAGGAAATAAAATTTTTA
>NW_017027774.1:0-213 GCF_001483705.2 Eufriesea mexicana | reverse complement strand
TGAAGACGTTAGGCGATCTATTCACCAAGCTATAAGGGGTTATTGATTTTGAATATACCTATTTTCTGGCAAGTAGAAGTCTGTACTTGTCATTGGATTGATGGCGCTTGGCGTCTTCTTCACCAAGCCATAACAGATAATATATTTTGCACAGACCTATCCTCTGGCATGTAAATGGCTGTTCTTGCCATTGGATTGATGGCGATAGGCGAT
>NW_017027773.1:0-213 GCF_001483705.2 Eufriesea mexicana | reverse complement strand
CATATTCGGCTAATATCGTGGTAAGATAACTTTCTTGCATAAACATGGAGGACAGATTCTATTTTCGAGCTATTTCCATTGTAATGCTATAGAATCTTGCGGGAAAATTCACTTTTATTGACATTTTCGACTAATAGCGTTGTGAGCCAACTTCCTTGCATAAGTATGGAGGAAAGATCGTTTTGGCGTGCTATATCCATTGCAATGCTGTAA
>NW_017027772.1:0-213 GCF_001483705.2 Eufriesea mexicana | reverse complement strand
TTCCTACTTATTTATGCAAGAAAGTTATCTCACCACGAGATTAGTCGAAAATGTCAATAAAATAGAATTTTCCAGCCAGATTCTATATCATTGCGACGGGTATAGCACGCCAGAAGAATGTACCGTCCTTATTTCTGCAATAAAGTTAGTTCACCACGATATTAGACGAAAATGTCAATAAAATTGAATTTTCGAGGTAGTTTCCATAGCGTT
>NW_017027771.1:0-213 GCF_001483705.2 Eufriesea mexicana | reverse complement strand
TATTCAAGGTCTATAATCCGTTATAGCTTGGTGAATAGATCGCCAACCGCCTTCAACCCAATGTCAAGTACAGACATCTACTGGGCAGAAAATAGGTCTATCCAAAATCTGTAACATGTTATAGCTTGGTGATCAGATCGCATAACGCCCTCAATCCAATGGCAAGTACAGTCATCTACTTGGCAGAGAATAGGTCTATTCAAAATATATAAT
>NW_017027770.1:0-213 GCF_001483705.2 Eufriesea mexicana | reverse complement strand
CAATCCAATAGCAAGTACACTCATCTACATGCCAGAGAATATTTCCATTCAAAATCTATATCCTGTTATATCATGGTGAGCAGATCGCGTAACACCTTCAATCCAATGGCAAGTACAGCCATCTACTTGCCAGAGAATAGGTATACACAAAACATATATTCTGTTACAGCTTGGTGAATAGGTCTCCTAACGCCGTCAACCAATGGCAAGTGC
>NW_017027769.1:0-213 GCF_001483705.2 Eufriesea mexicana | reverse complement strand
TATGACTGAAATTAATTTTTTCAGAATCCAAAGTACTTGTATATTCTACCAAGTACCAAAATTTGACGAACACGGTTATTTCCTACAGTCAGTACACGTGTACCTGACTTAGGTACACGCGATGTTGATTTTCATTAATTTTCCACGGCATACCCGAATTTTCCAAAAACACGATTGCCGACGTGTAAAGGACACTGGTAATTTTCCCGAATC
>NW_017027768.1:0-213 GCF_001483705.2 Eufriesea mexicana | reverse complement strand
GGCTATAGCAGGCCAAAAGTATCTTTCCTCCTTACTTATGCAAGGAAGTTGGCTTTCCTCGCTGTTAGTCGAAAATGGCAATAAAATTGTATTTTCCCGCAAGATTGTATAGCATTGCAACGGCAATAGCACGCCAATGGAATCTTTCCACCTTGTTTATGCAAGAAAGTTAGCTCACCACATTAGCCGAAAATGTCAATGAAATTGAATTTT
>NW_017027767.1:0-213 GCF_001483705.2 Eufriesea mexicana | reverse complement strand
ATGGATGGCTGAATGGTCGGAAGAATACATGTATGTATGGATGCTTGTATGGATGAGAGTATGTATTTATGCATGGATATACGCATGGATGTATGTGTGTATGGATGGATTTATGTATGTATGGGTGTATGGATGTATGCATGTATGGACGTATGTATGAATGGATGTATGGATTTAAGAATGTATGGATGTATGCATGTATGGATGTATGGA
>NW_017027766.1:0-213 GCF_001483705.2 Eufriesea mexicana | reverse complement strand
AACCGAACGTAAAGCCGCGACAACTGCTGCTTTCATCCCCAGAGCCAAGCAGAATACGCTAGAACAATGCCGAGCGCAAAAGTCCGCCGAATAGCAGTGAATAGCACAAAAGTTGAAGTAGCCTGTTCCAACCTAGACAAACGTAACACATCCAAACGGAGCCTAACCCGACATAACCAGAAGGTACGGCTCTTGCTGGCCACCTCAGTGACA
>NW_017027765.1:0-213 GCF_001483705.2 Eufriesea mexicana | reverse complement strand
TCTACGTCCGACTGTGTTATGCTTGGTTTGTGTAGGAGAAGGTAGCATTGACTTTTGTGCTATTCACTGCTATTCGGTGGACTTCTGCCCACTGCTGCGCTCTAACATGCACTGCTTGGCTCTGTGGAGGCCAGCAATTGTGATCTCGGCACGTTAGGCTGAGTTAGGCTACGTTTGGTTAGGCCATGTTTGTTTGTGTTAGGCTAGGATAGC
>NW_017027764.1:0-213 GCF_001483705.2 Eufriesea mexicana | reverse complement strand
TATTAGAGCACCGTTGAGTGCAGAAATCCACCGAATGGGATTGTGTAGCGCAAAAGTCAGATGCAACCTGTCGTAACCTCACAAATCCAAACACCACCGTACATAGCCAAGCACAACCTAACGTGGCGCCACCAATATTGCTGACCTCCACAGAGCCTGGCAGAACATATTAGACGAGAGTAGGGCGCCGAAATCCATAGAATCGCAGTGTAC
>NW_017027763.1:0-213 GCF_001483705.2 Eufriesea mexicana | reverse complement strand
TTTTCCTGGCAGATACTACTGCATTGCAATAGCTATAGCGCTCCAGAAGGATCTTTCCTCCTTGCTCATGGAAGGAAGATAGGTCAACACGATATCAGTAGAAAATTACAATAAAATTGAACTTTCCAGACAGATTCTCTAGCATTGAATTGGCTATAGCACGCCAATTGCATCATCCCTCGTTATTTTTGGAAGAAAGTTTTCTCACCACGA
>NW_017027762.1:0-213 GCF_001483705.2 Eufriesea mexicana | reverse complement strand
GGCAAGTACAGCCATCTACTTACCAGAGAAGAGGTCTATTCAAAATTTATAACCTGTTGTAGCATGGTGAATAGATCGCCTAACGCCATCATTCCAATGGCAGGTACAGCCATCTACTTGCCAGAGAATAAGTCTATTCAAAATGTATAGGCTGCCACAGCTTCGCGATCAGATTGCCTGTCGCCTTCAATCCAATGGCAAGTACAGCCATCT
>NW_017027761.1:0-213 GCF_001483705.2 Eufriesea mexicana | reverse complement strand
TATGCAAGAAAGTTAGCTCACCACGATATTAGACGAAAATGTCAATAAAATTGGATTTTCCAGTCATATTCAATAGCATTGCGACGGCTATAGCCCGCCAATTGAATCCTTCCCCCTTATTTAAGAAAGAAAGAAAGCTCACCATGATAATAGTCGAAAATGTCAATAAAATTGAATCTGCCAACCACATTCTATATCATTGCAATGGCTATA
>NW_017027760.1:0-213 GCF_001483705.2 Eufriesea mexicana | reverse complement strand
TTTCACTGTGCTCTTATATGCTACGAATGGCTCTGGGGAGGACTGCAATAGTGGTCTTCGCACGTTAGGCTGTGTTAGGTTACGATAGGCTGTGTAACAATTGGTTACGTTACGAAAGGATATCTTCGACTTTTGTGCTGTATACTGATATTCGGTGGATTTATGTGCTCTACTGTACTCTGGCCTGTTCTGCTTGGCTCTGGGTATGCCAGC
>NW_017027759.1:0-213 GCF_001483705.2 Eufriesea mexicana | reverse complement strand
GAATAGCACCGACTTTTGTGCTAACACTGCCATCCGGAGGATTTCTGCTCTCCATATTGCTCTGCTATACTCTGTTCATTTTTGGGCACGCCAGCAATAATGGTCCAGGGAAGTTAGGTTGACTTATGCTACGTTCGGTTGTGCTATGTCCGGTTTGGTTAGGCCATGATAACTTCGATTTTTGCGGTTTAAACTGCTTTCGGTGGACTTCTG
>NW_017027758.1:0-213 GCF_001483705.2 Eufriesea mexicana | reverse complement strand
TAGGATAGCATAGCTTTGACTGTTTTGCTATGCATTGCTGTTCTGAGAACATCTGCGCTCTGCTCTCCTCTAATTTATCCTGCTTAGCTCATGGGATGGCAGCAATGGAGGACTCGTCACCTTAGGTTCAGTTAGGTTACGTTTGGTTACGTTCTATTTGGTTATGTTAGGTCAGGATACCTGTGACTTTTGTGCTTTACACTGATTTTCGTT
>NW_017027757.1:0-213 GCF_001483705.2 Eufriesea mexicana | reverse complement strand
AGTTCTGGTCAGGTCAGGTCAAGTCAGGACAGGTCAGGTCAGGTCAGCCCAGGTCATGTCAGGACAGGACAGGTCAGATGATGTCATTTCAGGTCAGTTCAGGTCACGCCAGGTCGGGTCAGGACAGGTCAGGTCAGGTCAGGTCAGGGCAGGTCATGTCATGTCACGTCTGGTCAGGTCAGGTCAGTCCGTTCAGGTCAGGTCAGGTCAGGT
>NW_017027756.1:0-213 GCF_001483705.2 Eufriesea mexicana | reverse complement strand
TATCGTGGTGAGCTACCTTTCCCGCCTAAATAATGAGAAAAGATACTATTGGCGTGCTATAGGAATTGCACTGCTATAGAATCGGGTTGGAAAACACATTTCTAATGACATTTTCGGATGATATCGTGGTGAACTAGCTTTCTTGCATATATAAGTGTGAAATATGCTATTGGTGTGCCATAGCCACTGCAATGCTATAGAATCTACCTGTAA
>NW_017027755.1:0-213 GCF_001483705.2 Eufriesea mexicana | reverse complement strand
AAAGCTGCCCTACACGCAACGGACAACGTATCATCGTTGTATTCGAATTTCCTTTCTTTCCTTGGAATTAATTAATTGCTGAAAATGTATATACACTTCTGACAAAGCTGATGCCTGTTATTCTAATTTCACCACTGTAATTAACACTAGATTTACGGAACCCGTCAATTTAATGGTTGGGTTGCTCCAATTATACGATGGTAACAGATTCAG
>NW_017027754.1:0-213 GCF_001483705.2 Eufriesea mexicana | reverse complement strand
AGCATTGGCAACACAATACTGAGAACACCCACCATCGTAGTAATGTAGTAGTCGGTCTACCTTGTTCACTAAAAATGTAAATTCGAAAGTTATTCTAGAAAAACGTATGTACAGTGCAGTTATGACTAGTGATATATACAACAGTGCGGCATTTAGTACTTTTGCCAACAAATCTCGTTTGCCGTCGCTTTAATCTTGTTACCGGCAATGTTT
>NW_017027753.1:0-213 GCF_001483705.2 Eufriesea mexicana | reverse complement strand
GCACGCCAAAAGGATCTTTCCTCCATACTTATGCAAGGAAGCTAGCTCAACACGATATTAGTTGAAAATCACAATAAAAATGAATTTTCCGGCCAGACTCTATAGCATTGCAATACTTATAGCTTGCCAATATAATCTTTCCTCCTTGTGTATGCAAGAAAGTTAGCTCACCACAATACTAGTAGAAAATGACAATAAAATTGAACTTTCCAT
>NW_017027752.1:0-213 GCF_001483705.2 Eufriesea mexicana | reverse complement strand
GTTTCCTCACCACGATATTAGCCGAAAATGTCAATAAAATTCAATTGTCCAAGCAGATTCTATTGCAGTGCAATGGCTATAGCACGCCAATAGTATCCTTTCTCATTATTTAAGCGGGAAAGGTAGCACAATACGATATCAGTCGATAAAGTCCGTAAAATCGAGTTATCCTGCCAGATTCTGTTTCATCGCAATGACTATAGCGCGCCAGTA
>NW_017027751.1:0-213 GCF_001483705.2 Eufriesea mexicana | reverse complement strand
TACGTTCCTTTAATATTTCCAGCTTGGCTCCGGAAAGGCCAGCAATGGTGGTCCCGTCACGGTTCAGGATACGTTCGGTTAGGTTGGATTAGGCTATGCCTATTCAGGATAGCTTCATCTTTTGTGCGGTACACTGCTATACGTTGTATCTCCGCGCTCTCGTGTGCTCTAGTATGACCTTCTTGGCTCTGGGGAGGGCACCAGTGACGGTCT
>NW_017027750.1:0-213 GCF_001483705.2 Eufriesea mexicana | reverse complement strand
ACCATGCACTGCTTACCTATGGATTTCGGCGATCTACTCTCCTATAATATGTTCTGCATGTCTTTGAGGACGTCAGCAGCAGTGGTCGCGGCACGTTACGTTTAGCTAGGTTACTTTCGGTAAGTTTTGATTAGTTTGGCTTAGGCTATCGTAGCTTTGGCTTTTCTGCCATACACTGCAATTCCATGGATTCCTGCAATCCGCTCTACTCTA
>NW_017027749.1:0-213 GCF_001483705.2 Eufriesea mexicana | reverse complement strand
GAGTGAAAAGAATAATACAACGGCAACAGCGACCTGTTGGTAGACGTACTAAATAACGTACTGTCAACTGTAAAGAACACTAGTCATAACCGCACTATGCATATGCCATTCTAGAATCTTTCGAATTTACATGGTCAGTGTACAAAGTAGTCTATCGGCTACATTACTGTGGTGAAGGGTGTACTCCATACCACGTTGTAGATAGCTAATTTC
>NW_017027748.1:0-213 GCF_001483705.2 Eufriesea mexicana | reverse complement strand
TCTACATTGTTCTACGATAATCTGCGTCTCTCAGGGGTGCGAGTAATATTGGTCTTGGCCCCTAAGTTTGAGTAGTGTTACGTTCAGATAGGTTAGGTTAGGTTATGATTGGTTAGGGTGGCTTCGACTTTCGTGATGTAGTGTTTTTCTGTGGATTCCTGCGATACATTGTCCTCTAACATGTTTAGCTTAGCTCTGGGAAGGCCGGTAATA
>NW_017027747.1:0-213 GCF_001483705.2 Eufriesea mexicana | reverse complement strand
GCAGTCAACCTCTTTACTCATTCGCATAGTCAGCTGTTTACCATTTTCTTGCAAGTCGATCTTAGTACGTATGTTCATCTTTAATGGTTCAGGCTTGTGTGATGAAACGCGGTTAAAGATACGCAAGATTTATTTCTCTCGCTCTTCTAAAGCTTAATACATTTAGTTTACTTCAATTAGGTTACTTATAATTAATTTATAAGCTTCCATACT
>NW_017027746.1:0-213 GCF_001483705.2 Eufriesea mexicana | reverse complement strand
AGTCACTAGCCATAACTGCAGTATACATATGTTTTTCCAGTACTACTTAGGAATTTACATCATTGGTGAGCAAAGTGTTCCAAGGGCAACAGTACTGTGACGATGGCTGTATTCTGTACTCTATCGTCAGTTGTTAACTCCTCGCGGGACCCTGGATCTGTATTCCGTCGTTCTGGAATAGATATAGAATGTAAAACATCATGGAACAGTGTA
>NW_017027745.1:0-213 GCF_001483705.2 Eufriesea mexicana | reverse complement strand
TCACCTAACCTAACTTAACCTAACCTAACATCACCTAATCAATCCTAACCTAACCTAACCCAAGCCAACCTAACCCAAACCAAACAATCCCAACGTAACCTAACCTAACCTAAACTAACCTAACTTAACCTAACCTAACCTAAACTAACCTAACTTAACCTAACCTAACCTAACCTAACCTAACAAAACATAAACTGACCTGACCTGACCGAA
>NW_017027744.1:0-213 GCF_001483705.2 Eufriesea mexicana | reverse complement strand
TATATGCGTACATCCATACATTCGAACATCCATAGATCCATACACCCACACATCCATACATTCATCCATACAACCATACATCCATACATACATCCATCCATACATCAACCCACATATCCGTCCATACGTCCATACATCCGTACATCCGTAAATCCATACCTCAATCCATTCATACATCCAACCATCCATACAACCATACATACGTACATCCAT
>NW_017027743.1:0-213 GCF_001483705.2 Eufriesea mexicana | reverse complement strand
GTCGTGATCTCGATAGGTTAGGTTGAGTTAGCCTGCATTTGGTTTGGTTAATCTTGGAAAGTTCAGCATAGAATAACTTTGACATTTGCGTTATGCACTGCTGTTCGGTGTATTTCAGCGCTCTACTGTGCCGTAACTTGTTCTGCTTGGCTCTGGGAAGGACGGCAATAGATATCCCATCTCGTTGGATTTTATAATTCTACGTTTGGATAG
>NW_017027742.1:0-213 GCF_001483705.2 Eufriesea mexicana | reverse complement strand
GCTACGTATCGTTTTGTTAGGGTAGGAAGGCTTCGTTAGGGTTTCTTTGACTATTGACTATACGCTGCTATTCGGTGGATTTCGGCGCTCTACATTGCTCTACTATACATATCTCGACCCTGGGGATGCGAGCGACAGCGGTCGTGGCACGTGAGTTTGAGTTACGTGCGTTCGGTTAGGTTAGGATAGGTTACGTTTGCTTAGGATACCTTC
>NW_017027741.1:0-213 GCF_001483705.2 Eufriesea mexicana | reverse complement strand
TCATATATTTCCAGATGGCTTTTGACACTTGTTCAAATATAACTATCTCTTTTTTGATTGTGACATAATAGCTTGGATTAAAATTAATCCAATGACCTATTAGAGCATAATTTTCATTTTATACACCTTTAACCCTTTGCATTCGACGATTTTTTGGCTAAAGAGGAGCAGGGGTTCAAAGATTTTCTGCTATAAAGCTGACGATATTTTTTG
>NW_017027740.1:0-213 GCF_001483705.2 Eufriesea mexicana | reverse complement strand
CGTGGAGCGCATGGACCCACCGAGGAGCAGTGCATGGCACACAAGTTAACTCTACCCTGTCGTCAATTATCCAAGCGTAGTATATAAAGACGTAACCTGGCTTAGCCAATCGTGCCGAGACCACTATTGCTGGCCTCCTCAGAGACAAGTAGAACATGTTACAGCAACGTAGAGCGCACGAACCAACCGAATGTCGGTTTACAGCAAAAAAGT
>NW_017027739.1:0-213 GCF_001483705.2 Eufriesea mexicana | reverse complement strand
AGCTTGGTCATTAGATCACTTAACGCCTTCAATCCAATGTCAAGTACAGCAATCTACTTGCCAAAGAATAGGTATATTCAAAATCTATAATCTGTTATAGATTGGTGAATATTTGGCCTAACGCCTTCACTCCAATGGCAAGTATAGCCCTCTACTTGCCATAGAATAGGTCTATTCAAAGTATATAATCTATTTTAGCTTGGTGAATAGGTC
>NW_017027738.1:0-213 GCF_001483705.2 Eufriesea mexicana | reverse complement strand
CTCAAAAGGGTTTATTTCACTCACTGACTCTTCACTGATTACTCCTCCCGCATGGAATATGCAGGTACCCTCTTGTGATGATCTTCGCTCGCTATGGATCGCTATGAAATGATCGAGAATTATCGCAAGTTCACAATGGCTTTCGCGATTCATCTAACGACTACTGTCAAGATATCCGTATATCGATGATTTCCTTACATATAGTAATTGCAA
>NW_017027737.1:0-213 GCF_001483705.2 Eufriesea mexicana | reverse complement strand
TTGTGAGCCCAGCATTGGCCTTCGTGTCACGTCAGATTGGGTTACGTTACGTCAGCTTATACTTCGATTGGTTAGGTTTGTATTGGATAGCTCTGACTTTTGTTCTATACATCCCTATTCGGAGAATTTCTACGATCTACACTGCTCCAATGCTCTCCGCTAGACCATGGGGACGGCAGTAATAGTGTTTTCGGCGGGATAGGTTAAGGTAGA
>NW_017027736.1:0-213 GCF_001483705.2 Eufriesea mexicana | reverse complement strand
CATACATCCATCGAACCATACAACCATCCATCCATCCAAGCAACCACCCATACATCCATCGTTCCATGCATCTATCCATTCATACGCCCATCCATGTGTTTATCCAAACATCCATACGTCCACACATCCATACATACACCCATCCATACATCCATCCAACCATACATCCATCCATCCATACAAGCAGCCATTCATGCATCCATCGTTCCATAC
>NW_017027735.1:0-213 GCF_001483705.2 Eufriesea mexicana | reverse complement strand
TCTGCATACGCTCTTCGTAATTCATCTCACGCTTTCTTCGTCGACGTTTCTACTAGGAATTGTCTAGCTTGATTACTGTTGGGCGTCGTTATACTTGCGCGTCTACCTTTATGCGCGTTTTATTTCGGATTTTAGGTCTCCGGCGGGGTCTCGCTTGCTATAACCTCGTAATACAGTTTTTTAGCTCTTAGCACGGCCTTGACCTTCAAGGAC
>NW_017027734.1:0-213 GCF_001483705.2 Eufriesea mexicana | reverse complement strand
GTTCTGCTTGGGCCTCGGGAGCGCAGCAATAGTGGTTTCGGCACGTTACGTTGAGTTGTGCTATGATTATATAGGTTAGGTTAGTTAAGGTATAGTTTGGTTATTCTTGACTTTCTGGCCATATACTGTCATGCGGTGGATTTCTGAGCACTAATGTGCTCTAGTATATTCTGCTTGCCCCTTGGCAAGCCAGCAACAGTGGTCACGGCGCGT
>NW_017027733.1:0-213 GCF_001483705.2 Eufriesea mexicana | reverse complement strand
AGATCCTATAGCAATGCAATGACTATAGCACGCCAATGGAATCTTTCCTCCTTATTTATGCATTATAGTTGGCTCACATCGATATTAGTCGAAAATGTCAATAAAGTTTTATTTCCCAGGCTGAATCTAGAGCAACGCAATGGCTATAGCACGCCAATAGAATCCTTCCTACTTATTTATGCACGAAAGACAGCTCACAACGATATTAGTAGA
>NW_017027732.1:0-213 GCF_001483705.2 Eufriesea mexicana | reverse complement strand
TTTCTGATATAAACTGCAATTCGGTGGATTTCTTCGCTACACTGTGCTCTGCTATATTCCGCTGTGCTCCGCGGAGGCCAGCAATATTGATCTCGGCAGGCTAGGTGGTTTTGGTTGCGTTCGGTTATGTTAGGTATGTCTGGGTTAGGATACGATGCCTATGACTTTTCTGCTTTTCATTGCCATTCTATGGACTTCTGCGCTCTACGCTCA
>NW_017027731.1:0-213 GCF_001483705.2 Eufriesea mexicana | reverse complement strand
TGCGACGGCTATAGCACGCCAATTGAATCCTTCCTCCTTATTTAAGAAAGAAAGATAGCTCACAATGATATTAGTCGAGAAAGTCAACAAAATTAAGTTTTCCGACCACATTCTATATTATTGCAATGGGTATCGCACTCAGAAAGCATATTTCCTCCTTACTTACGCAAGGAAGTAAGCTCACCACGACATTAGTCGAAAATGTCAATAAAT
>NW_017027730.1:0-213 GCF_001483705.2 Eufriesea mexicana | reverse complement strand
ATTTGGTGGCTTTCTGCGCTCTACTGTGCTAAAGTATATTCTACCTGGCTCAGGGGAGGCCAGCGATAGTGGTCTAGGCATGATACGATAAGTTATGCTGCTTTCGGCTATGTTACGTTTCGATACGTTGCGGAATAGTAGTTTCGACTCTTGCGCTCTACGCTGCTATTCCATGGGTTCCTGCACTCTGCATTGCTCCACTGTACTCTGTTC
>NW_017027729.1:0-213 GCF_001483705.2 Eufriesea mexicana | reverse complement strand
TCCGTCCATCCACCCACACATCCATACATCCATGCATCCATACATATATACATTCACACATCCTTACCTCCATCCATCCATACATCCGTCCATCCATACCTCTTACCATACATACATCCATCTATCGATACTGCCATCCATCCGTTCATACATCCAACCATACATACACCCATCCATACATCGATCGTTCCATACATCCATAGATACATACAT
>NW_017027728.1:0-213 GCF_001483705.2 Eufriesea mexicana | reverse complement strand
AATATTCTATTGGCGTGCTATTGCCATTGCTACGCTATGGAGTCTGTATGGTCAATACAATTTTATTTACATTTTCGTCTAATGTCGTTCTGAGCTAGCCTTCTTGCATAAATAAGGGGAAAAAATTCTGTTGGCGTGCTATAATCATTTCAGTGCTACAGAATGTTGCTGGAAAATTCAATTTTACTGACATTTTCGACTAATATCGATGTG
>NW_017027727.1:0-213 GCF_001483705.2 Eufriesea mexicana | reverse complement strand
CGTGCCGCTATCACAATTGCTGTCCTCCGCAGAGTCAAGCGGCACACGTTAGTGGAGAGCAGATCGCAGAAATCCATGTAGTCGCAGTGTAAATCAGAGAAGTCGAATCTACCCAAGCCTATCTCAAACATACAGAACATAACCAAACATAGCCTGACTCAACATAACGTGCCGCGGCCAGTACTGCTGTCCTCCCCGGGACCAAGTGGGAAA
>NW_017027726.1:0-213 GCF_001483705.2 Eufriesea mexicana | reverse complement strand
GTCGTAAATGTCAATAGAATTGACTTTTCCAGCCAGATTCTTTGGCATTGCAATACCAATAGCGCGCCAATAGAATCCTTCCGCCTTATTTACGCAAGAAAGATAGCTCACCACAATATTAGTTGAAAATGCCTATAAAATCGAAACGGACAGACACATTCCATATCATTGCAATGGATATAGCTTGCCAATATAATCTTTCCTCCTTGTTTA
>NW_017027725.1:0-213 GCF_001483705.2 Eufriesea mexicana | reverse complement strand
ACTGAAAAGTTCAATTTCATTGACATTTCTTCTAATCTTGGGGTGAGCAAGGTTTTCCGCATAAATAAGGAGGAAAGATACTATTGATTTGTTATAGCCATTGCATTGCAATAGAATCTGGATGAAAAGTTCAATTCCATTGTCATTTTCGACTAATATCGTTGTGAGCAAATTTCCTGCGTAAATAAGGAGGAAAGATTCTATTGGATTGCT
>NW_017027724.1:0-213 GCF_001483705.2 Eufriesea mexicana | reverse complement strand
CCATGCATACTTGTTCCAATTCCAATACATATATATTTAAAAATCTATATAACCATTACCACAATATTCACCAAATTTAGGTATTCACGAAAAAGATAACTAATAGGAACAAATTTTATAACTCGGAAGAAATTATGCAATTTTACCAACTCATATCAAGTAGAAGTGACATTCGGAACTTTAAAAGACATCTCGGCATTTCTCATTACGAGA
>NW_017027723.1:0-213 GCF_001483705.2 Eufriesea mexicana | reverse complement strand
CTACGATTGCTAGACGCCCCATGGCCAAGCAGAATGCAGTAGAGCACAGTGGAGTGTAGAAGCCCAAAGAATAACAGTGAATACCACAAAAGTCGAAGCTACCCTGACCTAACACAAACAAACGTAACCGAACCAAACGTAGCTTAACTTAACATAACGTGACGAGAGAACTATCACTAGACACCCCAGAGTCGAGCAGAGTTTGGTAGAGCA
>NW_017027722.1:0-213 GCF_001483705.2 Eufriesea mexicana | reverse complement strand
ATTTGCCATACAGACTCCATAGCGTAGCAATGCCTATAGCGCGCCAATAGAATATTTCCTCCTTATTTATTCAAGAAAGTTAGCTCTCCACGGTATAAGTCGAAAATGTCAATAAAATTGTATTCTCCAGCCAGAATCTGTATCATTGCTATTGCTATAGCACTCAAAAAGCATCTTTCCTCCTTACTTACGCTAGGAAGTTAGGTCACAACG
>NW_017027721.1:0-213 GCF_001483705.2 Eufriesea mexicana | reverse complement strand
ACACTTGGAGGCCAGTAATAGTGGGCTCTGCCCGCTTGGTTGTGTTAGGCTACGTTCGGCTATGTTACGTTTGGTTACGATGGTATAGGATACCTTCGTCAATAGTGTTATGCACTGCGATTCAATGGACTTCTGCGATCTACTCTCCTATAATATGTTCTTCGTGGCTCTGAGGAGGGCAGCAACGGTTGTCTCGGCACTTTAGGTAATGTT
>NW_017027720.1:0-213 GCF_001483705.2 Eufriesea mexicana | reverse complement strand
GCCCGCAATCGACGGCCTTTCTAGCTGCCGCGAGGGGACACTGAGCCCATACAGAGCCCAGCCCTGAAGCGGAAGACTGGATCACTCCGGTTCTTATTTCCGTCTCGGTGCAATCACCGACACTTGCCAGGGCAGCGGCCACCTCGCGGGGGTGACAGAGTCGTCGAGCCCTGCCACCCTCAGCTCCGCTTTTTTGGTGGGAACCGTAACACG
>NW_017027719.1:0-213 GCF_001483705.2 Eufriesea mexicana | reverse complement strand
AATACAATCTAATGGACATTTTCGACTAGTACCGTGGTGAGATAATTTCGTTGTATAAATAAGTTGTAAAGATACTATGGGCATACTATAGACATCGCAATGCTATAGAATCTGACTGGAAAATTCAGTTTTATTGACATTTTCTGCTACTATCGTGGTGAGGTAATTTCTTTACATAAATAAGAAGGAAAGACACTATTGGCATGCTATAGC
>NW_017027718.1:0-213 GCF_001483705.2 Eufriesea mexicana | reverse complement strand
CAATGGCTATAGCACTCAAAAAGCATCTTTCCTCCTTACTTATGCAAGGAAGATAGCTCACCAAGATATTAGCCCAAAATGTCAATAAAATTGTATTTTCCTTCCAGATTCTACAGCATTGCAATGGCTAAAACTAGCCAATAGAATCTCCCCTGCTTATTTATGCAATAAGGTTAGCTCACCACGCTATTAGTCGAAAATATCAATTAAATT
>NW_017027717.1:0-213 GCF_001483705.2 Eufriesea mexicana | reverse complement strand
GCTTGCCACCCGAGAGCCAAGCAGAATGCACTGGAGCACAGTAGAGCGCAGAAATCCGCGGAAGACAAGTGTGTACCACGAAAGTCGCATCTAATCAAACCCAACCAGACAAACAAATCACAGCCAAACGCAGCCAATCTCATCGTAATTTGCAGCGAACGCTATTGATGGCATCCACAGGTATTAGCAGATTAGGGTAGAGTACGGTAAATG
>NW_017027716.1:0-213 GCF_001483705.2 Eufriesea mexicana | reverse complement strand
AGGATAGATTCTATTGGCGTGCTACAGCCATTGCAATGCTATACAATCGTTGTGCAAAATTCACTTTTTTGTCATTTTCTACTAATATCGTGGTCAGCTAACTTCCTTCCCTAAGTAAGGAGGAAATGTCCTTCTGGAGTGCTGTAGCCATTGCAATGCAGTAGAAACTGGCTGGAACACTCAATTTTATTGACATTTTTGACTAATATCGTG
>NW_017027715.1:0-213 GCF_001483705.2 Eufriesea mexicana | reverse complement strand
GTCAATAAAATTGAATTTTCCAGCCAGATTCTTCGGCATTGCAATGCCAATAGCACGCCAATAAAATCTTTCCGCCATATCTACGCAAGAAAGATAGCTCACCACGATATTATCTCAAAATGTCGATAAAATCGAAACTGCGACGCACAATCCATATCATTGCAATGGTTAGAGCACGCCAAAAGGATCTTTCCTCCATACTCATGCAAGCAA
>NW_017027714.1:0-213 GCF_001483705.2 Eufriesea mexicana | reverse complement strand
CAGGTGTATGCGTTCGGTGATTGCAAGAGGGAAAATTCTGGGACCAGTCATTTCGACTGGGTTCGTAGTTCTAGTGTTAATTAACGTATTACGCTAAGTTCCTCTCGATTCTAACTCTCAAACACACGATCCTCTATTCACTACGTCTCAACTATTTATTATATTTGAAATTGCAACCCGGGATGTCTTTAAAGAATGACAGAGTTACTATAT
>NW_017027713.1:0-213 GCF_001483705.2 Eufriesea mexicana | reverse complement strand
GGAGTGCTCCGCCTTCGCAAGTGCCGTCAGCGTCACGGGCGGCGGCGAAACGTCGTCTTCGTGGGTGTCCTCCACGTAGACGGCGAAGCGGCCGCGGAGGTCGGTGTTGGTTGAATATGACCCATTCGATGGTTTGGATGGTATTGATCTCGCCCCGAAGCCCACGAGGACAAGCCGGGCGAAGGCGACCCTCCCCACACGGGAGGAGCTCGC
>NW_017027712.1:0-213 GCF_001483705.2 Eufriesea mexicana | reverse complement strand
TAGATTTTGATTAGACCTAATCTCTGGCAAGGAGATGGCTGTACATGTCATTGGTTGCAGACGTTAGGCGACCTATTTGCCAAGCTGTAACAGATAACAGATTTTGAACAGACCTATTCTCCGGCAAGTAGATGGCTTTACTTGCCCTTGGATTGCAGGCGTTAGGCGATGTATTCACCAAGCTATAACAGATTATAGATATTGAATAGGCCT
>NW_017027711.1:0-213 GCF_001483705.2 Eufriesea mexicana | reverse complement strand
CTCTGCTCAACTCTGGGGACGCCAGCAATAGTGGTCGCGGCACGTAGGATTATGTTACGTTACATTTGGTATGGTTAGCTTAGCTAAGGTTTGGTCAATGTCCTTTGACTTCTGTGCTATTCACTGCAATGCGGTCGATTCATACGCTCCGCTGTTCTCTAGCATATTCTGCTCGGCCATTCAGTGTTCAGCAACAGTGGTCTCGGCACGTTT
>NW_017027710.1:0-213 GCF_001483705.2 Eufriesea mexicana | reverse complement strand
GTGCTATATCCATTGCAATGCAGTAGAACCTGGCTGGAAAATTCAATTTTATTGAAATTTACGACTAATATCGTGGAGAGTTGACTTTCTTGCATAAATAAGGAGGAAAGATTCTATTGGTGTGCTGTAGCCGTCACAATGGTATAGAATCTGGCTGGAAACAAAATTTTGTTGACATTCTCGACTAATATTGCGGTGTGCTAACCTTATTGC
>NW_017027709.1:0-213 GCF_001483705.2 Eufriesea mexicana | reverse complement strand
CGCTCTATGTTGCTCTACCGTACTCTGCTCAGCTCTTGGGTGGGCTGTACTAGTTGTCCCTTCTTGTTAGCTGGAGGTACGCTGCGGCTCGTTAGGTTACGTTTGTTCGCGGTAGGTTAGGGTAGCTTTGACTTTCGTGTTGTACCGTGCTATTCTGCGGGCTTGTGCGCTCTACTGCGCTCTACCGTATTCTGCATGGCCCGGGGGCTTCCT
>NW_017027708.1:0-213 GCF_001483705.2 Eufriesea mexicana | reverse complement strand
GGCAGCGGCAACCTCGCGGGAAGTGACAGAGTCTCCGAGCCCTGTCACCCACAGCTCCGCTTTATTGGTGGCAACCGTAACCTGCACGCCGAGTCTCAATAAGACTTCGCTCATTCGCCCGGCGAGAGCGGCGGCTCGCTGCGCGCCCTAGGGTCCACCGATCTCCAGCAGGAGCACGCCGGAAACGGCCCGACGCGAACGCAAGTGCTTCTT
>NW_017027707.1:0-213 GCF_001483705.2 Eufriesea mexicana | reverse complement strand
ATGGATGTATGGATGTATGGATGTATGGATTTACGCATGTATTGATGGATAGATTTGTGGATCGATGGTTGTATGGATGGGTGTCTGTATGGTTGGGTGGATGAATGGTTCGATGTATGTATGGATGTGTGTATGTATGGATAGATGGAAGTGTGGAAAGGTGGATGTATGTATGGTTGTATGTATGGATGTATGCATGGATGTATGTATGGA
>NW_017027706.1:0-213 GCF_001483705.2 Eufriesea mexicana | reverse complement strand
CAACCGATCCGAACGTAGCTTAACCCAACGTAACGAGCCGAGACCACTGCTGCCGGCCTTCCCTGAGTCAAGCAGAATATACCAGAAAGCAGTAGAACGCAGGAACCCGTCGGATTGCGGTGTTTAGCACAAAAGCCAAAGATATCCAAGCCATACCTGAACTGACCTAAACAAACCAAACGTAGCCTAACTTAATGCAACGTGCGGAGCCCA
>NW_017027705.1:0-213 GCF_001483705.2 Eufriesea mexicana | reverse complement strand
ACTTGTGCGCAGTGCTGTGCTGTAATACGTTCTGCTTGGCTCACGGAAGGCAAATTATGGTGGCCTGGGCGCGTTAGGTTCAGTTAAACTGCGTTCGGATCTGTTACGCTTGGCTACG
Source organism: Eufriesea mexicana (assembly GCF_001483705.2). Classification (NCBI taxonomy): domain Eukaryota; kingdom Metazoa; phylum Arthropoda; class Insecta; order Hymenoptera; family Apidae; genus Eufriesea; species Eufriesea mexicana. The sequence goes on along the minus strand of NW_017027705.1, from coordinate 95 downwards.
TCAGGATAGGGTACATACGGCTATTGTGCTATGCACTGCGATTCTTTGGCCTTATGCACTCTACTCTCCTCTAGTATCTTCTGTCTGGCTATGGG
>NW_017027704.1:0-213 GCF_001483705.2 Eufriesea mexicana | reverse complement strand
ACATACATCAATACATCCATACACAAACCCATACACTCACCCATACATACATGCATAGACACTCCGCACATACATGCATACATACATCCATACATCCAACCACACATACATCCGTACATTCGCACTTCCATACACGCATCCATACTTCCACTCATTCACCCACCCATCCAAAGTCCATCTAACCGTTCATCCATCCATCCATACATACTTACA
>NW_017027703.1:0-213 GCF_001483705.2 Eufriesea mexicana | reverse complement strand
AAGATCAAACTTTGAAGCATCTAAGTAAGTCTAAACCACAAGTACTATAATTCGACGAACGAAATTACGAGCCAGTGATATTCGTTATAAAGTTATTCAACATCAGACTGTCCTAGTCACCTCCAGAAATTTGTAATTTAGCTCTATCGCGAATAAAGCGTTCTAAGGTAGCCTTACCTTCCATTTTACTCACTTAACGCACAACCAAAGTTC
>NW_017027702.1:0-213 GCF_001483705.2 Eufriesea mexicana | reverse complement strand
TGTCAATAAAATTGAATTTTCCGGCCACATTCTACAGCATTGCAATGGCTAAAGCACGACAAAGGTATCTTTCCTGCATACTTATGCAAGGAATCTGTCTCACCACGAAATTAGTCGAAAATGTCAATAGAATTAAGTTTTCCAGCAAGATTTTATAGCATTGCAATGCCTATAGCATGCCAACAGAATCTTTCCTCCTTGTTTATGCAAGAA
>NW_017027701.1:0-213 GCF_001483705.2 Eufriesea mexicana | reverse complement strand
TAGGAAACCAATAGAATCTTACCTCCTTAGTCATGCAGAGAAATTTGCTCACCACGATATTAGCCGAAAAAGACAATAAAATTGAACTTTTCGGTCAGATTCTATTGCATTGCAGTGCGTATAACAATCCAATATATTGATACGGCTTGCATATGCAGAACAGCTAGCTCACCACGATATTAGTCCAGAATGTCAACAAAATTGAATTTTTCA
>NW_017027700.1:0-213 GCF_001483705.2 Eufriesea mexicana | reverse complement strand
TTTGTGCAACATATTGCTTTTCGGTGTATTTCTTCGCTCTACTGTGCTCTGACATGCTGTCCTATGTTCTGGGGATGCCAGGAATAGTTGCCGCAGCATGCTATGTTATGTTAGGTTACGTTCGGTTTGTTTTTGTTTGCATGGGTAAGGCTGGGATAGCATTGGTTTTTCTTCTATACCGTGCGATTCTAAGGATTCCTGCGCCCTACTCCA
>NW_017027699.1:0-213 GCF_001483705.2 Eufriesea mexicana | reverse complement strand
GCTATAACAGATTATTGATTTTGAATAGACATGTTCTTTGGCAAGTAGATGGCTGTACTTGCCATTGGATTGATGGCGCTACTCGGACTATTCACCAAGCTATAACAGGTTATAGGTTCTGAATAGACCAATTCCCTGGCAACTAGGTGGCTGTACTTGCCACTGGATTGAAGGCGTTATGCGATCTATTCACCAACCTATAACAGATTATAG
>NW_017027698.1:0-213 GCF_001483705.2 Eufriesea mexicana | reverse complement strand
GCTTGACTATTGAGAGGCCAGCAGTATTATTCTCGGCACGTCAGTCTGAGGCACGTTGCGTTCCGTTATGTTACGTTTGTTTGGGTAGGATAGGACAGCATCGACCGTTGTGCCATGCACTGCTCCTCGGTGGATTTCTGCGCTCTGCAACGATATAATGTGCTCTGCACGACACTCGGTCGGCAAGCAATTGTGGTCGAGGCACGCTATTTT
>NW_017027697.1:0-213 GCF_001483705.2 Eufriesea mexicana | reverse complement strand
CCTCCTTACTTATGCAAGGAAGCCAGCTCACCACGATATTAGTCGAAAATGTCAATAAAATTGTGCTTTCCAGTCGCATTCTAAAGCATTGCAAAGGCTACAGCACGCCAATAGGATCTTTCCTCCTTGTTTATGCATGAAAGTCAGCTTACCACGATATTAGTCGAAAATGTCAACAAAATTGAACTTTCCAGCCGGATTCTATAGCATTGC
>NW_017027696.1:0-213 GCF_001483705.2 Eufriesea mexicana | reverse complement strand
TTGCTGGCCTCCCTAGAGCCAAGCAGAATGTATTAGAGCACAATAGAGCGCAGAAACACACCGGATTGCAGTGAATAGAACATAAGCCGCTGATATCCGAGCCTAACCTATCCCAATCTAACATAACCGAACGCAACATAAAACAAGATGCCGTGCCGCGACCCCTGACCCTGGCCTCCCCAGAGCAACGCAGAAGGAAGTAGAGCACAGTAG
>NW_017027695.1:0-213 GCF_001483705.2 Eufriesea mexicana | reverse complement strand
GGCTCGTTAGCTTGAGTTGGGTTACGTTTTGTTAGGATAGGGCAGGATAAATCAGACTTTTGCGCCATACACAGCTGTTCGGAGGATTTCTGCGCATTACTGTGGCCTATTACGCTCCGCTTGCATATGAGACCAGCAATAGAGGTCTCGGCAGGTTAGGTTGAGTTAGGTTACTTTCGATTCGGTTACGTTTGTTTGGATTGTGTTTGGATA
>NW_017027694.1:0-213 GCF_001483705.2 Eufriesea mexicana | reverse complement strand
GCAAGCCAATAGCATATTTCACACTTATTTATGCATGAAACATAGTTCACCAAGATATCAGACTAAAATGTCAACAAAAATGTATCTTCCTGCAAGATTCTAGAGCAGAGCAATGGCTATAGCACGCCAATAGCATCCTTTCTCATTATATAGGCGGAAAAGGTAGCTCACCACGACAGTAGTCGATAGTGTCTATAAAATTGAATTTTCCAG
>NW_017027693.1:0-213 GCF_001483705.2 Eufriesea mexicana | reverse complement strand
AGGAGCAGGAAACCACCAAATATCTGTGTACAGCGCAAAAGTGAAAGTTACACTATCCTAACCAAACTTAAGCTGCCGATATCACTATTGCAGCCTCCCTATGGCCAAGCATATTGTGATAGAGCTCAGTAGAGCGCAGTAGTCCACCACATTGCAGCGTGTAGCACAAAAGCCGAAAATATCGTAGCCTAACCGGACCTAACCTAACAAAAG
>NW_017027692.1:0-213 GCF_001483705.2 Eufriesea mexicana | reverse complement strand
CAGCCAAGCGTAACGTAACACATATTAGCGTGCCACGACCACTATTTCTGGTCATCCCCTGACGGAGCAGAGTGTGGTAGGACACTGTAGAACGCAGAAATCCACCGAATAGCAGCGTATATCAAAAGAGGCAAAGCTCTCCTCTCCTACCCTGACCATACGCAACATAAACAAACGTACCGTAACCCAACCTGGGGTGACACTACCACTATT
>NW_017027691.1:0-213 GCF_001483705.2 Eufriesea mexicana | reverse complement strand
TGTACTTGCCATTGGATTGAAGGCGTTAGGCGATCTATTCGCCATGCTATATCATGTAACAGAGTTTGAATATTCCTATTCTCCGGCAAGCAGATGGCTGTACTTGCCATTGGATTCATGGCGTTAGGCGCCCTATTCGCCCAGCTATAGCAGATTATAGATTTTGATTAGACCAAATCTCTGCCAAGTTGATGGCGGTACTTGCCATTGGAT
>NW_017027690.1:0-213 GCF_001483705.2 Eufriesea mexicana | reverse complement strand
CACAGCAAGCCAAGAGGATCTTTCCTCCTCACTTACGCAAGGAAGTTAGCTCACCACGATATTTGTCTAAAATGTTAACAGGATTGTATTTTCCAGCCACAATCTACATCATTGCAGTGGCTATAGCACTCAGAAAGCATCTTTCCTCCATACTTAAGCAAGGAAGTTAGCTCACAGCGATATTAGTCGAAAATGTCAATAAAATTGAATCAT
>NW_017027689.1:0-213 GCF_001483705.2 Eufriesea mexicana | reverse complement strand
CTTTGATCTAGGAATGCCAGCAATTTTGGCCGCGGAGCGTTAGTGTGTGTTAGGTTACGTTCCCTTTGGTTGGGTATGTTCGTGTTAGAAAATGATAACCTTGAAACCCGTGCCACGTACTGCCAGTATATGGACATCTGCCCTCTACTTCCCTCTAATATGCTCTGCTTGCTGCCGGGGAGGCTGACAATGGTGTTTTCTCAAGTGAGGTTG
>NW_017027688.1:0-213 GCF_001483705.2 Eufriesea mexicana | reverse complement strand
TATAATACAATATCAGTTTCAATTTTAAATACTCCGAAAGATGAAATTGACAGATGGGTCCTTTTTCTGTAACCCTACCAAGTCCCGTTTAAATCGGATTTTAGAGTGTAGGATATTTTTAAGGGTTAAGAGTGAAAAAGGAACGTGTGGTCCTGAACTGAATGTGTGGTCCTAGTTCCTAGTTCTAAGCGATTGCATGGGAACGCCTGCGTT
>NW_017027687.1:0-213 GCF_001483705.2 Eufriesea mexicana | reverse complement strand
TTGACGTGGTACAAGATCAAATATGTAGAGTCACGCAGTCTCTACTACGCTGGAGAGTACTTCGATACTATATTTCCGCAGACTAGGGACTGGACCTGACTTAATCTCAACTCTAACTCTTATTCTCTGCAACTAATAACGAACAACTCTGAACGAACTCGTAACGGACTAAACTCTATCTTCCAGAACGGGCCCTTTTAAGCCCGACTGGAA
>NW_017027686.1:0-213 GCF_001483705.2 Eufriesea mexicana | reverse complement strand
GCCAATCGTAGCATAACCAAACGTACCCTAATTGAACGAGAGGTTCCGCGATCGATATTGCTGTGGTCCCAAGAACTGAGCAGAATAGTCTAGGGGCGATCATGGCACAAAAATCCATCGAATTGCAGTGTACAGCAGAAAAGTCAAAGCTATCCGTAACTAACCCAAACTAAAATATCCTAAACGAACGTAGCATAACTAAACATTACGTGC
>NW_017027685.1:0-213 GCF_001483705.2 Eufriesea mexicana | reverse complement strand
CAAATCTGCAAGTTTTCAGTTTTTACTACATCTCTTATATAACTACATGTTTGTGAAAGCTTTTTGAGATGTATAATGTGTATATACAAGTTATGTAAATTTGTAAAATATGTTTAATTTTTCATTGCTAGCGATTTTGGTATGTACCCGGTATCGATAATGTAGGACGCGAACTAGAATGGTAAGACAATTTGAGGTACAGAAATGTGCTGG
>NW_017027684.1:0-213 GCF_001483705.2 Eufriesea mexicana | reverse complement strand
CATCGAGATACTTTGGTGACAAAAGTTGGTTATGTATAAGAGATTGCGATTTAATGATATTATTTCGCACATAAAAGGTAACGTCAAAATTATACAATATTACAATATTATACTATATACAAATCCTATATATGTACATCAAGCGGTTGTATCATTTCCGTAGAATACCTCGGAATACTAAATATTTCAACGTGCTGGTTAGGCACTATACTG
>NW_017027683.1:0-213 GCF_001483705.2 Eufriesea mexicana | reverse complement strand
GAAAGATCCTTTTGGCGTGCTGTAGCCATTGCAGTGCTGTAGAATCTGGCCGGAAAATTCAATCTTATTGACATTTTCGACTAATACCCCGGTAAGCTAACTTTCTTGCATAAATAAGGAGGAAAGATTCTATTGGCAAGCTGTAACCAATGCAATGCTATAGAATCTTGCAGGAAAAATCAATTTTATTGACATTTTCGACTAATATAGTGG
>NW_017027682.1:0-213 GCF_001483705.2 Eufriesea mexicana | reverse complement strand
TGAATCTAACGTGCCGCGACCACTATTGCTGGCCCCCCAGGACCGAGCAGAACATACTAGAAGGGAGTAGTGCACAGAAATTCACAGAATCGCAGTTCATAGCGGAAAAGGCGAAGATATTCGGACCTGACGGAAACGAATGCAACATTTCCGAACATAGCACGACTCAACGTACCAAGCCACGACCACTATTGCTGGACTTCCCAGTGCCAA
>NW_017027681.1:0-213 GCF_001483705.2 Eufriesea mexicana | reverse complement strand
TGGTTAGGTTAGGACGGGATGGCTTCGTCTTTTGTGCTATACACAGATATACGGTAGATCTCTAGGCTCTACTGAGCTCTAGTATGCACTGCTTTGCTCTGGGGAGGCCAGCAATGGTTGTCGCGGCACGTTAGATTGAGTTATGTTACCTTTGGTTAAGTTACGATTGGTTAGGTTCCGTCAGGATAGCTCTGACTTTCGTACTGTAGACTG
>NW_017027680.1:0-213 GCF_001483705.2 Eufriesea mexicana | reverse complement strand
TGTACAGTGCAAAAGTTAAGACCATATCGACCAAACATTTCATAACCCAACCTATCCGAACGTGACGTATCTCAAAGTAACGTGCAGAGGCCACTATTGATGCCCTCACCAGAGTCCAGCACGACATACCAGAGCACAGTACAGCGCAGCACTCCACCGAATGGCAATGTACAGCACATAAGTTCATGCTCTCCTGGCTAAACATGGCCTAAC
>NW_017027679.1:0-213 GCF_001483705.2 Eufriesea mexicana | reverse complement strand
TGCTCCTGGCATCCCCATAGCCAAGCAGAGTGCAGTAGAGCACAGTAGAACACAGAAATACACGGAATAGCAGTGTATAGTGCAAAAGTCATAGCTATCCTAACCAAACTTCATATAACCTTACATATCCGAACGTAGCCTAGCACAACATAACCTGCCGCTGCTATTGTTGGCCTCCCCATGGCCAAGCAGAATATAGTAGAGCTGAGTGGA
>NW_017027678.1:0-213 GCF_001483705.2 Eufriesea mexicana | reverse complement strand
CTATAGCACGGCAGTAGAATCAACCTTCCTTATTAATGCAATAAAGTTAGCTCACCACGATATGAGTCGAAAATGTCAGCAAAATTGAATTTTCCTGCAAGATTCTCTTGCATTGCAATGCATATAGCACGCCAATTGAATCCTTCCACATTATTTGTGAAAGAAAGGTTGCTCGCGATGATATTATTCGAAATTGTCAATAAATTTGAATTT
>NW_017027677.1:0-213 GCF_001483705.2 Eufriesea mexicana | reverse complement strand
GTCGCGGCAAGTTAGGTTGTGCTGTGTTACGTTTGGACAGGATATGTTTGGCTATGTTTGGTTTGGATAGCTTCGTCTTTTGTGCTATACACTTCCATTCGGTGGCTTTCTACGCTCTAATGCGAGCTAGTATATTCTGCTTGCATCCGGGGAGGCCAGAAATTGTGGTCTCGGCTCGCCAGGCTAAGAGGTGTTGCGTTAGGTTATATTAGG
>NW_017027676.1:0-213 GCF_001483705.2 Eufriesea mexicana | reverse complement strand
CACAATTTTATTGACATTATCGGCTAATATTATGGTGACCTGACTTTCTGAGATATATAAGGAGGAACGATTCTACTGGCACGCTATACTCATTGCGATGATATAGAATCTGGCTGGAAAACACAATTTTATTGACATTTTCGTCTGATGTCGTGGATACCTAACATTCTTACATAAATAAGTAGGAAAGATTCTATTGGCGTGCTATAGCTA
>NW_017027675.1:0-213 GCF_001483705.2 Eufriesea mexicana | reverse complement strand
TTTCTGCGCTCTGCTGTGCTCTAGTAGATTCTGCTTGGCAGTCGCGATAACAGTAACGGTGGTGCGCTACGTTAGTTTGCGTCACGTTACGTTTGTTTGCGGAACGATTGGATAGCTTGGCAGGCGCTGGCTGCCACTTTTGCGTTGTATTATGCTATTCGGCGGATTTCTGCATTCTTCTGTGTCCTAATATGTTCAGATTGGCTCTGGTGG
>NW_017027674.1:0-213 GCF_001483705.2 Eufriesea mexicana | reverse complement strand
CTAACGAGCCGCGACCACTTTTGCTGGCCTCGCGAGGGTCGAGCAGAAAGTAGCAGATCAATGAAGAGCCCAGGAATTCGTACAAGTGCAGATTATAGCACAAAGGTCTAAGCTAACCTGCCCTAACCAAAAACAAGCGTAGCATAACCAAGGGCAACATAACTCAGCCTAACATGCCGAGAGCACTTCTTCTGGCCTCTCAATAGCCAAGCA
>NW_017027673.1:0-213 GCF_001483705.2 Eufriesea mexicana | reverse complement strand
ACTAGTTTATAGTAAAGTAAAAATGGGTTAAGTATAATAATTAAGTACAGTTTAATATCATAAAAATTTTGTACTAGATTTTAATTGTTTTTATTCTTAACTTCAAACACAGTTTTGTTGGTAATTATAGAATAAGTTAGAAATTTCAAAAAAATAATTTTGTCACTTACGTTATGTTACATTAATTTGTACCGCAATAAAATAATATAACTA
>NW_017027672.1:0-213 GCF_001483705.2 Eufriesea mexicana | reverse complement strand
ACAGATTTTGCTGAATTGGAATTCGAATCCAATGGTTTTTTGTTCGTCGAGCAACCTGTTTTCCGTATAAACCTTTGAATTTCTTTACGCCTATTTCGTTTGTGTACGTGTGTAACACGAGAGAGGAATGGGTAAATAAATATTATTTTGTGTCAGTCAATGTTCTTCTTTATAATATAGTAGAAGATAAAATAAGGATATATGATCGTATTT
>NW_017027671.1:0-213 GCF_001483705.2 Eufriesea mexicana | reverse complement strand
AGGTTAGGTTAGGTCAGTTTCTGTTATGGTATATTCCGCTTTTGTGCTTTGCAATGCAATTCGGTGGATTTCTGCGCTCTGCTGGGCTCTAGCTTAACCTGCTTGGCTCTGTGGGGCCAGCGATTGCGGTCTCGGCACTATAGTTTGAGGTATGATACGTTCGGTTACGTTACGTATTGTGAAGTTTGCATAGTGTAGCTTAGACTTTGGTGC
>NW_017027670.1:0-213 GCF_001483705.2 Eufriesea mexicana | reverse complement strand
GATTCACATTTTCGACTAGTATCGTGGTGTGCTATCTTTCCTTCATTAATAAGGTGGAAGGATACAATTGGCGTGCTATAGCTTTCGCAGTGCTATAGAACATGGCTGGAAAGTTCAATTTTATTGACATTTTCGACTAATATTGTGGTTAGTTAACTTGCTTGTATAAATAAGGAGGATAGATTCTATTGGCGAGCTATAGCCATTGCAGTC
>NW_017027669.1:0-213 GCF_001483705.2 Eufriesea mexicana | reverse complement strand
ACATACATCCATACGTCCATCCATCCATACATCCATCCACTCATACATCCATCCATCCATACCTAAATCCATTCATACATCCATTCATCCGTACATACATTCATCCGTATATCCGGCCATCCATACCACAATCCATCCATACAACCATCTATCCATACGGCCATCAATCCATACACTCATCCATCCATACACCAATTCTTCCATACATCCATC
>NW_017027668.1:0-213 GCF_001483705.2 Eufriesea mexicana | reverse complement strand
CGCCTGCGGTAATGGTCGAGGCACGTAAGCTTGAGTTATGCTTCGTTTGGTTAGGTTAGGTTATGTTAGGGTAGGTTTGGTCAGAATACTTTGACTGTTGTGCTTCACGCTGCAATGCCGCGTATTTGTGTGCCCTACTGTGCTCTGGTTATTGCTGCTTGGCTTTGGGGAAGCCAGCAGTAGTGTTGTAGGGCGGTTAGGTGAATTTAGGTT
>NW_017027667.1:0-213 GCF_001483705.2 Eufriesea mexicana | reverse complement strand
TGTCAGTGTAGTCTGTTTCCTTGATACAGGAACCAAAGAAGGATCGTGGGACCCCTGATTTGTATCCCTGTCAGACTCCTCGTGTTGTCTATAATCCTTTTGGACCTCGTAGATGACGATAGAGGGACTCTTTCCTGTTTTCTAAACTTGGTTTGGCAGTGTAGTTTGCTTCCTTGATAAAGGAACCTAAGGAGGATCATGGGACCCCTGTTT
>NW_017027666.1:0-213 GCF_001483705.2 Eufriesea mexicana | reverse complement strand
GGTTCCCTCAGGTTGCTGTAGGATAGCTTCGAGTTTTCTGTTATACACTGCTTTTCTGTGGACATCTGTTCCCTGCTGTGCTTTACTATATTGTGCATGGCCCTGGCGGGTAGATCAATAATGGTCGCGGCACGTTATGTTGAGTTAGACTACATTTGGTTAGGTTACGTTAGTTTGGGTTAGGTTCGGATTACCATGACCAATCTGCAATTC
>NW_017027665.1:0-213 GCF_001483705.2 Eufriesea mexicana | reverse complement strand
CTTTCTTGCATAAACATGGTGGAAAGAATCTATTGGCGTGCTATAGCCATTGGAATGCTGCAGCATCTGGTCGGAAAATTCAATGTTATAGACATTTTCGTCTATTATCGTGGTGAGCAATCTTTCTTGCATAAATAAGCTGGGTGGATCTTATTGGCGTGCTGTAGACATTGCAATGATATAGAGTGTGGTTGGAAAATTCAATTTTATTGA
>NW_017027664.1:0-213 GCF_001483705.2 Eufriesea mexicana | reverse complement strand
TCTGTACTTGCCATGGAATTGAAGGGGTTACGCGATCTATTCGCCAAGCTATAACGGATTATAGATTTTGAATAGACCTACTCTCTGGCACGTAGATGACTGTACTTGGCATTGGATTGAAGGCGTTCGGCGATCTATACGCCTAGCTATAACAGATTATATATTTTGAATAGACCTATTCTCAGGCATGTAGATGGCCGTACCTGCCATTGG
>NW_017027663.1:0-213 GCF_001483705.2 Eufriesea mexicana | reverse complement strand
AGCATAGTATAGTAGAGCAACGTGAAGCGCAGGAATCCATGGAATAGCAGCGTATAACATAAAAGGCGACGCTGTGACATCCTAACCTAACAAGGAGTAACGTATCCAAGCGTAACGTATCTCAATCTAACAACACGAGACCACTATTATTGACCTCCACAGAGCGAAGCAGAACATGTTAGTGCACAGTAGAGTTTAGAAATTCAAGTTATG
>NW_017027662.1:0-213 GCF_001483705.2 Eufriesea mexicana | reverse complement strand
CCAGAGAATAGGTCTAATCAAAATCTATAACCTCCTACAGCTTGGTGCATGGTTCGCATAACGATTTCAATCCAATGACAAACACAGCCATTTTGTTGCCAGAGAACAAGTCTATTCAAAATTTATAACCTCTTGTAGCTAGGTGAATAGGTCGCCAAACGCCTTCAACCAATCTCAAGTACAGCCATCTACTTGCCAGAGAATAGGTCTAAT
>NW_017027661.1:0-213 GCF_001483705.2 Eufriesea mexicana | reverse complement strand
TCCACCAATCCATACACCCATCTTTCCATACATCCACCCATCCATACATCCAACCAACCATCCGTCCATCCATACGTACATTGATCATTACATCGATCCATCGATACATGCGTCCATACATACATGCGTACATACATCCTTACATACATACACACATACCCCCATATATACGTCGATACATACATCCATACGTACATCCATACATCCATTCAT
>NW_017027660.1:0-213 GCF_001483705.2 Eufriesea mexicana | reverse complement strand
TAGCACGCCAGTAGAATCTTTCCTTCTTATTTATGCGTGAAAGGCAGCTCAGCACAATATTAGGCGAAAATGTCAATAAAAATGAATTTTCCATCCGGATCCTGCAGCATTTCAGCGAGTATAGCACGTCAATAGAATCATTCCCCCTTGTTTATGCAAGAAAGATAACTCACCACGATATTAGTCGAAAATATCAATAAAATTGAATTTTCC
>NW_017027659.1:0-213 GCF_001483705.2 Eufriesea mexicana | reverse complement strand
TCAGGTCAAGTGATGTCAGGTCAGGTCAGATGAAGTCAGGTCAGGTCAGGTCATGTCAAGCCACGTCGGGTCAGGTCAGGACAGGCCAGGCCAGGCCATGTCTGGCCAGTCCATGTCAGGTTACGTCGTATCATGCCAGGTCAGTTCAGTCCAGGCCAGGCTAGGCATGGTCACGACAGGTCTGGCCAGTTCAGGTAAGGGCAGGTAAGGACA
>NW_017027658.1:0-213 GCF_001483705.2 Eufriesea mexicana | reverse complement strand
GTTATAATAAATTATTTTTATAATGATTTTGTGTCAAACGTATTTCATAAAGAGGTTAGCTCAGTATACATGTTTAAAGACATCAATTTTTGTGGCAGTTATGTCATTATATAATTGACATTTTCTTTTCTTTTTACTGAAGAATGGTGGATTTTATCTATCGAACTGCTGGATTTTTCTACTGTATTAAAAATATTAGGAAATATACTTTGA
>NW_017027657.1:0-213 GCF_001483705.2 Eufriesea mexicana | reverse complement strand
CACGCCAAAAGTAACTTTCCCACTTACTTATGCAAGGAAGTTAGGTCACCACGATATTATTCGAAAATGTCAATAAATCTGATTTTTCTAGCCAGATACTATAGGAATGCATCGGCTATAGCACGCCAATTGAATCTTTCCTCCTTATTCATGCACGAAAGTTAGCTCACCACAGTATTATTCGGAAATGTCAATAAAATTGATTTTTCCAGC
>NW_017027656.1:0-213 GCF_001483705.2 Eufriesea mexicana | reverse complement strand
GACATTTTCGACTAATATCCTGGTGACGTAACTTCCTTGCATATATAAGGAGGAAAGCTACTTTTGGCCTGCTATAGTCAATGCGATCATATAGAATCTGGCTGGAAAATTCAATTTCATTGACATTTTCGACTAATATCGTGGTGGGCCAACTTTGTTACATAAATAAGGAGGAAAGATTATACTGGCGTGCTGTAGCCATTGTAATGCTAC
>NW_017027655.1:0-213 GCF_001483705.2 Eufriesea mexicana | reverse complement strand
GCCTAACAGAGACTAACGTGCATGGACCACCATTACTGGCCACTACTGAGTCGACCAGAGTATTGCAGAGCCAAGTTCAGCGCAGAAAGCCACCAAGTAACGACGTACGACACAAAAGTCAAAAAAATACAAACCCAAACCGACCTAACGTAACCCTACGGGACGCACAATAACTTAACGTAACGTGCCGATACTACTGTTCCTGGCCTCCCA
>NW_017027654.1:0-213 GCF_001483705.2 Eufriesea mexicana | reverse complement strand
TTTAGCGATCTATTCACCAAGCTATAACAGACTATTGGTTTTGTGTAGACATATTCTCTGGCACGTGGATGGCTGTACTGGCCATTTGATTGCAGGCGTTAGGCGATCTATTCACCATGCTTCAACAGGATGTTGATTTTGAATAGACCCATTCTCTGCCAAGTAGATGGCTGTACTGGCCATTGGGTTGAAGGCGTTAAGCGATCTATTCAC
>NW_017027653.1:0-213 GCF_001483705.2 Eufriesea mexicana | reverse complement strand
TATAAGTCGAAAATGTCAATAAAATTGAACTTTCCAGCCAGATTCTATACCGTTACGATGGCTATAACAAGCCAACAGAATCTGTCACCCTTATCTATGCTAGAAAGTTAGCTCACCACGCTATTAATCGAAAATGTCAATGAAATTGATTTTTCCAAACAGATTCTATACCATTGCAATGGCTATTGTTTGCCAATAGAATCTTTCCTCCTT
>NW_017027652.1:0-213 GCF_001483705.2 Eufriesea mexicana | reverse complement strand
CGCAGTGAACAGCAGAACAGTCAAAGCTATCCAAACATAACACAAACCAACATAACCTAACGACACGTAGAATAACCTAACGTGACTTGCGGCGACCGCAATTGCTGGACAACACAGGCCCAAGCATTTCTTACTTGAGCACATTAGAACGCAAGAATCCACCAAACAGCAGTGTACATAACAAAAGCCAACGATATCCTGCCATAGCTTAAC
>NW_017027651.1:0-213 GCF_001483705.2 Eufriesea mexicana | reverse complement strand
TATTTAAGAAGGTATGGATCTATATATGGATGCACGTATGGATGTATGAATGGTTGTATGGATATATGGTTGAATGTATGCACGGGCGGATGCCTGTATGCATGCCTGGATGTGCGGATGAATGGATGTATGTATAAATGGATGTATGGATGCGTTGAGGTATGAATGGACTAATGTATGGATGTATCGGTGGATGGATGTATGTATGTACGG
>NW_017027650.1:0-213 GCF_001483705.2 Eufriesea mexicana | reverse complement strand
GAGGATAGCTAGCAGTGTAGTCATATATTCTTCTATTATATGGAACACTGCGCCCTGCAGTGCCCTAATATTCTCAGCTTGGGTCCGGCAAGGACGGGACTAGTGGTCTCGGCACGTTATGCAGGGTCGGGTTACGTCCTGCTAGGTTGGGTTAGGCAAAACTTGGTCAGGATAGCTTTAACTTTTTTGCTGTACACTGCTGTTCGGTGGATT
>NW_017027649.1:0-213 GCF_001483705.2 Eufriesea mexicana | reverse complement strand
TTGTGCTATACACTGCTATTCGGAGGACTTCAGCGGAATACGTTGCTCTACTGCACTCTGCGCAACGATGGGCATGAGAGTAACACTGTTTTCGGCACGTTATCTTCAGTTAAGCTACGTTTGGCAAGTTTGTGCTAGTTTGGGTGTGGCATGGGTAGCTCTCGGCAGGCCTGCAATGGTGGCCTCAGCACGTCATTTTGAGTTATGTTACGC
>NW_017027648.1:0-213 GCF_001483705.2 Eufriesea mexicana | reverse complement strand
CAATGGCTATAGCACGCCAATAGTACCTTTCCACCTTATTTATACAAGAAAGTTAGCTCACCATGATGATGGTCTAAAATGTCAATGAAATAGAATTTTCCAGCCAGATTCTAAAGCACTGCAATGGCTATAGCGTGCCAATAGTATCTATCCTCCTTATATATACAAGAAACTAAGCTCACCACAATATTAGCCGAAAATGTCAATAAAATT
>NW_017027647.1:0-213 GCF_001483705.2 Eufriesea mexicana | reverse complement strand
TCGAAAATGTCAATAAAATTGAATTTTCCGGCCAGATACTATAGGAATACAATGGCTATAGCATGCCAATAGAATGTACCCTACTTATTTTTGCAAAAAGTTAGCTCACAACGAAATTAGTCGAAAATGTCAATAAAATTGCATTTTGCTGCCAGATTTTCCAGCATTGCTATGGCTATAGCACGCCAAAAGGATCTTTCCACCTCTCCTATG
>NW_017027646.1:0-213 GCF_001483705.2 Eufriesea mexicana | reverse complement strand
CCTAACCAAAACCAACTTGACATATCCAAGCAGGAAGGACTAGAGCGCAGTAGAGCGCAGAAACCACCGAATAGCAGCGTACAGCGTAAAGTTGAAGCTTCCCTGACAAAACGATGCTTAACCCAGCGTAACCGAATGTAGCTTGACTCTACATAGTGTGCCGACACCACTGTTGCAGGCCTTCCCAGTGCCAAGCTGGAAACATTAGAGCAC
>NW_017027645.1:0-213 GCF_001483705.2 Eufriesea mexicana | reverse complement strand
TATACATGTATGTAATATATAGTACTGACCACTCACCCTTGACCGTTGACCGTTGTCCACCCCCTTTGCACCACCAGCCAGGCCCAATGGGGTAGATCCGTCCAGTCGGAGTAGAAACCTGCAAAAGAGTTCCTAAACGAACGCACCATCTATATATAACCTATAATCGACCGAAGATCGACGGAAAGTCACGATCGTTGCCGATCTTGTTAA
>NW_017027644.1:0-213 GCF_001483705.2 Eufriesea mexicana | reverse complement strand
TCGATAAAATTGAGTTTTCCAGCCAGACTATAGTATTGCAGTGACTATAGTATTCCAGTAGAATCTTCCCTCCTTCTATATGCAAGAAAGTTAGGTCACCATGATAGTAGTCGTTAATGTAAATAAAATTGAATTTTACCAGCGAGATTATATCGCATTACCATCGATATTGCAAGCCAATTTTATATTTCACCCTTATTTATGCAAGAAAGT
>NW_017027643.1:0-213 GCF_001483705.2 Eufriesea mexicana | reverse complement strand
TTGGTGAATAGATCGCATAACGCCTTCAGCCCAATGGCAAGTTCTGCCATCTACTTGCCAGAGGATAGGTCTACTCAAAATCTTTAATCTGCTGTAGCTTGGTGAATAGATCGCCTATCGCCTTCAGTCCAATGGCAAGTACAGCTATCCACTTTCCAGAGAATAGGTCTATTCAAAATCTATAATCTGTTATAGCTTGGAGAATAGGTCGCC
>NW_017027642.1:0-213 GCF_001483705.2 Eufriesea mexicana | reverse complement strand
AGTAGAGCGAAGTAGATGACAAAGATCCGCCGAAAAGCTGTGCACAGCACGAAAGTCAATGTAGCATATCCTAACATAGTCACACGTGACACACCCAAACGGAGCCTAGCTTAACCTAACGTGACGAGGCCACTATTGCTGTTCTCCACGGAAACATGTAGAATATACTAGAGCGCGGTAGTGCGCGGAAATCAACCGCATTGCTGTGAGTAG
>NW_017027641.1:0-213 GCF_001483705.2 Eufriesea mexicana | reverse complement strand
TGTATACTAATTAACACGTAGAATTATTTCATTTCGAGACCTCGCACACTGTTACGTTATTTTTAATTTGATATATTAATTAACATCGAGCTTCGAAATTTTATCAAACGGTGACTGAAGGACACCTTTCGGGTGCGAAGGGTTAACCAATATTCCTTTATCTACCAATGATATAAATTCGAAAAGGAACGCTGATCATCGGCAATAAAAGTT
>NW_017027640.1:0-213 GCF_001483705.2 Eufriesea mexicana | reverse complement strand
AAAATACAATTTTATTGACATTTCCAAATAATACTGTGGTGAGCTAACTTTCTTGAATAAATATGGAGTAAAGATTCAATTGGCGTGATATAGTCGTCGCAATGCTATAGAATCTGGCTGGAAATTTCAATTTTGATGACATTTTCGACAAATATAGTGGTGATCTAACTTCCTTGCGTAAGTAAGGAGGAAAGATGCTATTTGAGTGCTATA
>NW_017027639.1:0-213 GCF_001483705.2 Eufriesea mexicana | reverse complement strand
CAAGCAGAATGTAGTAGAGCACAGTAGATCACAGGAATCCGCCACATAATAGTGTATGGTAAGATGGTCAAAGATATCCAAGACAAACTTGACCTAACCTAATGAAACAAAACGTAACATAGTTCAAACTAACGTGCAACGACCACCACGGCTCGCCTCCGCAGAGTCGAGGAGAGTACAGTAGAGGAATGTAGAGCGCGCGAATGCATCGTA
>NW_017027638.1:0-213 GCF_001483705.2 Eufriesea mexicana | reverse complement strand
AAGCCATCCCAACCAAACGTAACGTAACCGAACGATACGTGCAACGTCCGATGTTTCTGGCATACCCAGAGACAAGCAGATGCTAGTGGAGCTGTACATTGTTCACGTATCGACCTAGTAGCATTGTATAGCACAAAAGTCATAGATATGGTATCCAAACATGACCAATCCTTACCTTACCGAACGTAACATAACAGAACCAAACGTGCCACG
>NW_017027637.1:0-213 GCF_001483705.2 Eufriesea mexicana | reverse complement strand
ACATACTTATGCAAGGAAGCTAGCTCACCACGATATTAGTCGATAATGTCAATAAAATTGAACCTTCCAGCCAGATCCTCTAGCATTCCAATGGTTATAGCTTGCCAATATAACCTTTCCTCCATGTCTATGCAAGAATCTTAGCTCACCATATTAGTCGAAAATGTCAATAAAATAGAATTTTCCGGCCAGATTCTACAGCATTGCAATGGC
>NW_017027636.1:0-213 GCF_001483705.2 Eufriesea mexicana | reverse complement strand
TATAGCATTACCATGGCTAAAGCAAGCCAATAGTATATTTCACCCTTATTTATGCAAGAAACGCAGTTGACCAAGATATCAGTCGATAATGCTAATAAAAATGAATTTTCCTACCAGATTCTATAGCATCGCAATGACTACAGTGACAGCAGAATCTATCCTCCTTATATATCCAAGAAAGTTAAGTCACCTCAATATTTGCCGAAAATGTCA
>NW_017027635.1:0-213 GCF_001483705.2 Eufriesea mexicana | reverse complement strand
ACCCAATGCCGTCCATAGCACAAAAGTCAAACTTACCCAGACCTCGCTTGACCTAACCTAACCGATCCCAACGTAGTGTAACCAAACATAGCGCGACGAGATCGACATTCTGGCCTATCCAGTTCCAAGGAGAGCATATTAGAGTACACAAGAGCGCAGGCGTCCACCGAACAGCGGTGTACATGACAAAAGACAATGTAGCCTGTCCCAACC
>NW_017027634.1:0-213 GCF_001483705.2 Eufriesea mexicana | reverse complement strand
GTGAGGTCAGGTCAGGTCAGGCCATGTCAGATCAGGCCAGGCAAGGCCAGGTAAGGTCAGCTCTGGTCAGGTCAGGTCATGTCAGGTCAGGACAGGTCAGGTCAGGTCTGGTCGGGACAGGTCAGATAAGATCAGTTTAGGTCAGGTCACGTGAGGTCAGGTCAGGTCAGGCCAGGCCAGGCCAGATCATATATGGTCAGGTCAGATCAGGTC
>NW_017027633.1:0-213 GCF_001483705.2 Eufriesea mexicana | reverse complement strand
AGGTTGAGTTTAGCTTCGTTTGGCTATGTTAGGTTATGTCAGGTTAGGATATGATAGCTTTGATTTTTGTGATCTACACTGATATTCGGTGGATTTCTGCGCCCTACTGTTGTCTAGTAATCCCTGATTTGCTGTGGGAATACCAGCAAGAGCGGCGGCGTGTCGTTAGGTTGAGATAGATAACTTTTGGTTATGCTACGATTGGTTAGGTTA
>NW_017027632.1:0-213 GCF_001483705.2 Eufriesea mexicana | reverse complement strand
TTCAAAATCTATAACAAGTTACAGCTTGGTGAACAGACCGCCTAACGCCTTCAATCCGATGGCCAATACAGCCGTCTACTTGCCAGAGAATAGGTCTATACAAAACCTATAATCTGTTGTAGCTTGGTTAACAGGCCGCCTAGCGTCTGCATCCAATGGCAAGTACTGCCATCTACTTGCCAGAGATTAGGTTTATTCAAAATCTATAATCTG
>NW_017027631.1:0-213 GCF_001483705.2 Eufriesea mexicana | reverse complement strand
ATGTATGAATGTATGGATGGATGGATGAATGGGTGGATAGATGTATGGAAAGAAGGATGTATGTATGGATGTGAATATGGATGAATGGTTTTGTGGATGGATGGATGTATGGATGGATTGAGGTATGGTGGACGGATGTTCGGAAGTATGGGTTTATGGATGTGTGGATGTATGAATGTATGGATGGATGGATGCTTGGGTGGATATATGTAT
>NW_017027630.1:0-213 GCF_001483705.2 Eufriesea mexicana | reverse complement strand
CCATGCATACATCCATACAAACATCTATACATACATCCATACATACATCCATCCAAACATCCACACATCCACAAATCCATAAACCCATAAATCCGTCCAACCAGACAACCATCCATCTATACATACATCCACACATCCATCTATACATCATCACATACACACATACACACATCCATACATACATCCATAGATATATCCATACATACATCCGTA
>NW_017027629.1:0-213 GCF_001483705.2 Eufriesea mexicana | reverse complement strand
GTGTTAATTAAAGACGGTAATCGTGTAAGAACGGTCAACACTGCGTTTACTTTGCTTCTTATCGCGTCCTTGAGTGTACTTGTGCGCACTCGAATTAGAGGTTATCCTTAAGATAGCACGCTGCTACTCGTATTATAAGAATTGTTCTTATTATAAATTATGGATATTTCTAGAGGTGACACAGCATTCGAGTTAACCCCTTATCCGATGATT
>NW_017027628.1:0-213 GCF_001483705.2 Eufriesea mexicana | reverse complement strand
ATAAATAATTTGGAAAGATTCTATTGGCATGCTATAGCCATTGCAATGCAACAGAATCTGATTTCTAAATTCAATTTTATTGACATTTTCGACTAATTTGTTGTGAGCTGATTTTGTTGCATGAATAAGGAGGGAAGGTTCTATTGGAATGCTATAGCCATTGCAATGCTATAGAATCTGACTGGAAAGCTCAATTTTATTGACATTTTCGAC
>NW_017027627.1:0-213 GCF_001483705.2 Eufriesea mexicana | reverse complement strand
AGTTAGCTTGCGTATGGGTATGTCACACTTCATTTGACTCGGAGAGGATAGCTTCGACTTTTGAGCTATACACTGCTGTTCGGTGGATATCTGCGCTATACTGTGATCTGATATGTTCAGCTTGGATCTGGAAAAGACAGCAATAGTGGCATCGGAACGTTATGTTCAGTTAGGCTACACCTGGCTTCGTTTCGTTAGGTCAGGTTAGGCTAG
>NW_017027626.1:0-213 GCF_001483705.2 Eufriesea mexicana | reverse complement strand
AGGAAATTTTTAATTTCAATTCTAAAAATGAGGACAAATGAAGGAACATTTAGCATAAAAATAAATATCGAATTTTAATTATTAAAATAAGTAAAAATTTATTTAATATGGTTAAAAAGAAAAGAAAATTGAAAAATAGGGTAATATTAAAAAAGGAAATTTTTAATTTCGATTCTAAAAATGGCTACAAATTCTGTACCATCGTAAAAATAA
>NW_017027625.1:0-213 GCF_001483705.2 Eufriesea mexicana | reverse complement strand
AATCGCCACAAAATTTTACATCACGCGTCTCTGTATTCGAACACGAACCCCAGGATTAATTCTCAAAATCTAACGTAATTCCGAAAAATTACCTGCAATATTGCACAGTTCTAAGTGTGCAAGTAGAAACATACGAAATTACTCGTACAGTAGTGTTGCACGATTTTTCATCTGTATCCCACTGGATACAGCGAAGGACGAATTGGAGATCGC
>NW_017027624.1:0-213 GCF_001483705.2 Eufriesea mexicana | reverse complement strand
TTTCGGGCGGAACCGCGTCGGCTGGACTTCGGACCGTGTCGTAGCCTTGGAGGCACTGCGCCGATAGTGCTTCCGTTGCCTTGCGTTCGGCCACGCGAGGAACGTATGCTCTAATGCGGTGAACCGCAGCGACACCTGTTTCAGGCGTGTCATGACTGGCCAAGGTGCCGGTGCTTGCAGTGCACCTGCACCTACGTGCCCGGTTTGCGCCGG
>NW_017027623.1:0-213 GCF_001483705.2 Eufriesea mexicana | reverse complement strand
CATCTACTTGCCAGAGAATAGGACTATTCAAGATCTATAATCTGATATAGCTTGGTGAATAGACAGCCTAACGCCTTCAATCCAATGGCAAGTATGTCCACCCACATGCCAGAGAATAGGTCTATTCAAAATATATTATCTTTTATAGCATGGTGAATAGTTCGCCCAACGCCATCAATCCAATGGCAAGTACAGACTTCTACTTGCCAGAAA
>NW_017027622.1:0-213 GCF_001483705.2 Eufriesea mexicana | reverse complement strand
ACGAAAGATTCTATTGGCGTGCTATGGCCATTGCAATCCTGTGGTATCTGGATGGAAATTTCAGTTTAACTGACATTTTCGACTAATATCGTCGTGAGCTGACATCCTTGCATAAGTAAGGAGGAAAGATTCGACTGGCGAGCTATAGCTATTGCAATACTATAGAATCTGGCTGGAAAATCAATTTCATTGACATTTTCGACTAATATCGTG
>NW_017027621.1:0-213 GCF_001483705.2 Eufriesea mexicana | reverse complement strand
TGTAGCAAAGGATGCAGTGTTCAAGGTGTTTCAACGCATCTCTAACTATCAAGCCTATGTAAACACTCACAAGACCTGATACTACTTAAGACTGGACTCGTGAGCAGGTTGAGACAGCCTAGAAAGTAACATCTAGTTGATATTATGTTCTTACCAGGTCTTGATTAAGTCACAAGAGTCTTTCCAGTCGTCAATCCTATCTAAAGACCCGAA
>NW_017027620.1:0-213 GCF_001483705.2 Eufriesea mexicana | reverse complement strand
GATACTTTTGGTTTGCTATAGCCATTGCTTTGCAACAGAATCTGTCGGAGAAGTTCAATTCTACTGTCATTTTCGAATAATATCGATGTGAGCGATTTTCTCTACATGAGTAAGGAGGAAAGATTCTATTGGTCTGCTATAGCCATTGCCTTGCAACAGAATCCAACTGGAAAGTTCAATTTTATTGTCATTTTCGTCTAATACTGTGGTGAG
>NW_017027619.1:0-213 GCF_001483705.2 Eufriesea mexicana | reverse complement strand
TATGCAAGAAAGTTAGCTGACAACGATATTAGTCGAAAATGTCAAAAAAATTGAATTTTCTGGCCGGGTTCTACAGCATTGCAATGGCTATAGCACACCAAAAGGACCTTTCCTCCATACTTATGCCTGGAAGCTAGCTCACAACGTTACTAATCGAAAATGACAATGAAATTGAACTTTCCAGCCCGATTCTGCAGCATTGTAATGGCTATA
>NW_017027618.1:0-213 GCF_001483705.2 Eufriesea mexicana | reverse complement strand
ATAAGCTGACCTAACATTAACAAGCCGAACGTAGCAAAACTCAAAAGATCATGCCGCGACCACAGCTTCTGGCCTCCCCAGGGCCAAGCATAATGTAGTAGATCGCTGTATGCGACAGAAATCCATCGAATAACAGTGTACAGCACGAAGGTCAAACCTACACTAACCGAATGTAGCCTATCCCGCCATAACCTGTCGTAACATAACCCAACC
>NW_017027617.1:0-213 GCF_001483705.2 Eufriesea mexicana | reverse complement strand
AGTCTGCGTTTTGTTAGGTTACGTTTGGTTAGGTTAGAATAGGTAGGCTTTGACTTTTGTGGTGTACACTGCTTTTCGGTCGGTATCTGTACTCCGCATTGCTCTTCTTGCCTCTGCTTATCTCCGGTAGGCCTGCAATAGCGTACGTGTCACATTTTGTTGTGATAGGCTAAGTTTGGTCAGGATTGCATTTGCTTCTGTGCTATGCACCGA
>NW_017027616.1:0-213 GCF_001483705.2 Eufriesea mexicana | reverse complement strand
GGAGCACAGATGTCCATAGTACATCACTCTTGAGCACATACGTCATAGCTATACTTACATAACACAACGAAGCCAAACCTAGGAAAACGGAAACTAACTCAACCTAACATGCCGCGACTAGTATTGCTGGCCTGCACAGAGCTAAGCAGTGCATAATAACCGAGAGTAGTGCGCAGAAGTCCACAGAATCACAGTATATAGATGAAAAATCGA
>NW_017027615.1:0-213 GCF_001483705.2 Eufriesea mexicana | reverse complement strand
GAATCTGGCTGGAAAATTCAATTTTATTGTCATTATCGACTACTTTCGTGCCGACTTTACTTTTTTCCATATATAAGGAGGAAATACTCTACTGGCGTGCTACAGCCATTACTGTGCTATAGAATCTGGCTGGAAGATACATTATAATTCACATTTTCGACTACTATCGTGGTGAAATAGCTGTATTGCATAAATAAGTATGAAATATTCAAT
>NW_017027614.1:0-213 GCF_001483705.2 Eufriesea mexicana | reverse complement strand
AATTTTCCGGGAAGATTCTATAGCGTTGCAGTGGTAATAGCACGCCAATAGAGTCTTTACTCCTTATTTATGCAAGAAAGGTGGCTCACCACGACATTAGTCGAAAATGTCAGTGAAATTGAATTTTCCTGCCAGAGTCCATAGCAATGCAAAGGCAACAGCGCGCCAAAAGTATCTTTCCCCCTTACATATGCAAGGAAGCTAGGTCACCAC
>NW_017027613.1:0-213 GCF_001483705.2 Eufriesea mexicana | reverse complement strand
GGCAGTCGTTTGCTCGGCGGCCATTTACGGGGCTCCGATCTGGGCGAACGACCTGGTTGCTGGTCGGGCGATTCCCGGGCGAGTCGCTCGCGGGATGGCGAATATGGTCGTGCGCGGTTACCACACAATTTCCCACGAAGCGGCGATGTCCCTGGCGGATGTTCCGCCATTCGAACTGCCAGCAGCGGGGGCGGGCAGAAGCTGGGGAGGGTT
>NW_017027612.1:0-213 GCF_001483705.2 Eufriesea mexicana | reverse complement strand
TAACCAGACAAACCTAACCAAACGTAGCATACCCAAACCTAACATGCCGAGAGCACTATTCCTATCGTCCACAGACACAAGCTAATTGTGTTAGCGCACAGAGCAGCGCAGAAGTCCACACGATAGCAGTGTATAGCACAAAGTCATAGTTATCGTAGCTTAACAGAACGTAAGCTGACCCAACCAAACGTAATATACCTTAAACTAGCGTGC
>NW_017027611.1:0-213 GCF_001483705.2 Eufriesea mexicana | reverse complement strand
ATATTCCAGGAAGATTCTATACCGTTGCAGTGGTAATAGCAAGCCAATAGAATCTTTACTCCTCATTTATGCAAGAAAGTTGGCACACCACGATGTTAGTCGTAAATGTCAATAAAAATGTATTTTCCAGCCAGATACTATAGCAATGCTTCGGCTATAGCACGCCAATTGAATCTTTCCTCCTTATTTATGGAAGAAAGTTAGCTCACCACA
>NW_017027610.1:0-213 GCF_001483705.2 Eufriesea mexicana | reverse complement strand
CCATCCAACGTTACATCCATCCACCCATACATCCATACATATATACATCGATACATCCATCCACGAATGCACCCATACATCCACACATCCATACATCCACACATATATATATCCGTACAGCCGTACATCCGTACATCCGTCTATCCATACCACAATCCACCAATACATATATCCATCCATACATCCATCAACCGATGAGACCATCCATCCATA
>NW_017027609.1:0-213 GCF_001483705.2 Eufriesea mexicana | reverse complement strand
TGACAATAAAATTGAATTTTCCAGCCAGATTATACACCATTACAATGGCTATATCTCGCCAATGGAATATATCATTATTATATATGCAAGAATGTTTTTTCACCACAATAATGATCGAAGATGTCAATAAAAATGTATTCTCCAGCCAGGTCCAATAGCCTTGCAATGGCTGTAGCACGCCACTAGAGTCTTTCCTCCTTATCTATGCAAGAA
>NW_017027608.1:0-213 GCF_001483705.2 Eufriesea mexicana | reverse complement strand
GGGTGTATGTATGGATGGATGGATGTATGGAAAGATGGATGTATCGGTGGAGGTATGTTTGGATGAATGGTTTTATAGATTGATGGATGTATGGATGGACGGATGGACGGATGTATGGCTGTATGGAAGTATATATGTATGGATGTCTGGATGTATGGATGTCTGGATGTATGGATCGATGGGTGTATGTATGGTTGTATGTATGAATGAATG
>NW_017027607.1:0-213 GCF_001483705.2 Eufriesea mexicana | reverse complement strand
GAAAAACACAATTTTATTGCCATTTTCGACCAATATCGTGGTGAGCTAATTTACTTGCATAAAAAGGAAGAAATATCCTATTGCCGTGCAATGCCCACTGCAATGCTGTAGAATCTGACGGGAGAATTCAGTTTTACTGACATTTTCGATTAATATCTTGGTGACCTAACTTTCTTGCATATATAAGGAGGAAAGATTCTACTTGCCTGCTAT
>NW_017027606.1:0-213 GCF_001483705.2 Eufriesea mexicana | reverse complement strand
GGGCGCAGAAATCCACCTAATAACAGACAATAACACTATAGTCGAAGCTATTCTCTCGTTACGAAGCCAACAGTAACATAACCAAACGTAACAAAACTCAACGTAACGTGCCGAGATCGCCGTTTTTGCCCTCCCCAGGGCCAAGCTGGGCATAATATAGCAAAGCGAGGGCAGAAATCCATCGAGTAGTAGTATACAGCGCAAAGAAAAAGC
>NW_017027605.1:0-212 GCF_001483705.2 Eufriesea mexicana | reverse complement strand
AAAGATTCTATTGGCATGCTATAGCCATTGCAATGCTACAGAATCTCACAGGAACATTCAATTCTATTGACATTTTCGACGAATATCGTGGTGAGCTAATTTTGTTGCATAAATAAGGAGAAAGTGTTCTATTGGCAATCTATAGCCAATGCTATGCTATAGAATCTGACTGGAAAATTCAATTTTATTGACATTTTCGACTAATATCGTGG
>NW_017027604.1:0-213 GCF_001483705.2 Eufriesea mexicana | reverse complement strand
ATCTATATTCCAAGGCAGTTCTAGAGCTGTCTACGTATATTACGGTTGCCTTGTGCTATGTCCGATGGACAGTATGATACTTATTACATTCACCAACATCGCAAATTAGTTGTTGGAATAATCTGCTCAATGATGATAAAATTCCATATGAACCCCCGAATATGAATATACAGATCCACTGAGCCTAGAGATATTAGCAATTTAGAACGTACT
>NW_017027603.1:0-213 GCF_001483705.2 Eufriesea mexicana | reverse complement strand
TATGTATGGACGTATGTATTAATATAGGTATGGATGTATGGATGGATGGATGGATGTACTTTTATATGGATGTATGGATGGGTGGAAGGTTGGATTGTAGTATGGATGTATGGGTGGATGGATGTTTGGATCAATGGATGAATGGATGGATTGACGTATGGATTGATGGATGTATGCAAGGATTTATGTTCGGATGGATGAATGTATGGGTGG
>NW_017027602.1:0-213 GCF_001483705.2 Eufriesea mexicana | reverse complement strand
CAGCTTTATTCAATAGCATCGCGGTGACTATAGCATTCCAGTAAAATCTTTCCCCCTTATATAGACAAGAAAGTTAGGTCTCCACGATATTAGTCGAGAATGTCCACAAAATTGAATTTTCCAGCCAGATTCTATAGCATTGTAATGGCCACAGCACGCCAATAGGATATTTCTTCCTCATATATGCAAGAGAGTTAGGTGAACACGATATTA
>NW_017027601.1:0-213 GCF_001483705.2 Eufriesea mexicana | reverse complement strand
ACGGTAGAGGGCAGAAATCCACCGAATAGATGTGCATAGCGCAAAAGTCTAAGCCAACCCAACTGAAACTAAGCTAAACTAACCTAACCAAAGGTTACCTGACACAACATGTCGTGCCACGGCAGCTAATGCTCGCTTCCCCGGATGCGATGTAGAGTGTAGTGGTGAAACGAAGAGCGCAGAAATCCACCGAATAGCAGCGTATAGCACATA
>NW_017027600.1:0-213 GCF_001483705.2 Eufriesea mexicana | reverse complement strand
GATGGCCTTGACTTTAGTGGTATAGTCTGGTATTAGGTGGATCTCTGCTCCCTACAGTGGCCTTATGCCTTCACCATGGCTCTGGGAATGCGGCAATAGTAGCCTCTGCACCTTGCACAGTGACATGTTACGATCGGTTAAGTTGGGTCTGGCTAAGTTTGGACAGGATTGCCTTATCTTTTGTGCTTTACACTGCTATTTGGTATATTTCTG
>NW_017027599.1:0-212 GCF_001483705.2 Eufriesea mexicana | reverse complement strand
CTGGCAAGTAGACGGCTGTACCTGACATTGGATTGAAATCGTTAGGCCATCTATTCAACAAGCAATAGCTGGTTATAGATTTTGAATAGACCTGTTTTCTAGCAAGCAGGTGTCTGAACTTGCCATTGGATTGAAGGCGATAGGCGATGTATTCGCCAAGCTATAACAGTCTATAGATTTTGAATAGACCTATTCTCTGGCAAGTAGATGGC
>NW_017027598.1:0-213 GCF_001483705.2 Eufriesea mexicana | reverse complement strand
ATATGCTCTGCCTGGTGGTGGGAAGTACAGAAATAGCTGACTGGGCACGCTAGGTTGTGGTTGGTTACGTTTGGTTATGTTAGGTGAGGTCACGCTGGCACATGATATCTCCTACCTTTCTGCTTTACACTTCAATACATCGGATTTCTACGCAGAGCTGTGCTGTTCCATACTCTGCTTGTCCCTGCGTGGTCAGCAATAGCGAACTAGGCA
>NW_017027597.1:0-212 GCF_001483705.2 Eufriesea mexicana | reverse complement strand
TTTATTGACATTTTCGAATGATATCGTGGTGAGCTACCTTTCTTGCATAAATAAGGAGGAAAGAGTCTATTAGCGTGATATAGACGTTACAATGTTATAGAATCATGATGGATAATTAAATTTTATTGACATCTTCAACTAATATCGTAGTGAGCTATCTTTGTTGCATAAATAAGGAGGAAAGATTCTATTGGCGTGCAATAGCCATCGCA
>NW_017027596.1:0-212 GCF_001483705.2 Eufriesea mexicana | reverse complement strand
CTCACCACGATATTAGTCGAAAATGTCAATAAAATTGAATTTTCATGCCAGATTCTACAGGATGGCAATGGCTATAGTACGCCAAAAGGATCCTTCCTCCTTACTTATGCAAGGATGATAGCTCACCACGATACTAGTAGAAAAGGAGGATAAAATAGAACTTTCCATCCAGATTCTGTAGCATTGCAATGGCAATAGCACGCCAATAGAAT
>NW_017027595.1:0-213 GCF_001483705.2 Eufriesea mexicana | reverse complement strand
AGTACAGCCATCATCACCATACCGTACCCGTTGGATTAATTTGCTGTTCGATGATATTTACTCGACAGAAATACTAGAATGTTCAGTGCATGGTACGGTTATGAATCGGGATGCTTACAACTGGCAGTACGGTGCTATTTACATCCACAGACAGAGCACTGTATCCCTTCGATTAACCTATTTATTGACTATATGGAACCAAGGGCGATTCAA
>NW_017027594.1:0-213 GCF_001483705.2 Eufriesea mexicana | reverse complement strand
CGATCTAATCTCCAAGCTGTGACAGCTTATAGATATTGAGTAGACTTATTCTCTGGCAAGTAGGTGGCTGTACTTGCCACTGGATTGAAGTCGTTAGGCGATCTATTCACCACGCAATAGCAGGTTATAGATTTTGAATAGACCTATTCCCTGGCAAATAGATGGCTGTTCCTGCCATTAGATTGAAGCCGTTTGGCGATCTATTCACCCAGC
>NW_017027593.1:0-213 GCF_001483705.2 Eufriesea mexicana | reverse complement strand
CATTCCGTTCAGGCCCAGACTCAGCCATCAAGTAGGCCACCGGCAAAGTGTTCATAAAACTCAAAGATACTGTATCAATTGTCATAAGAGAAATTCCCAAACGTTAGGTCCAAAGGTGGCGAAGAATTTAACACTAAAAGATAGCACCTTTTGGTCCTAGCCTGGGCCGGTTCCCAAGAACAACTGTCACTCTGACAACTCTCAACAACTAAC
>NW_017027592.1:0-213 GCF_001483705.2 Eufriesea mexicana | reverse complement strand
ACCCCGGTGCCAAGCAGATTAGAGTACAGCGCAGTGGAGGGCAGAAAACCACCTAGTAGCTGTACAGCACGAAAGTAAAAGCTATCATAACGGAACTTAACTTAACGTAACACAACCAAACGTAACCTAACTCAACCTGACGTGCCCCAGCCGTTATTGGAGGCATCCTGAGATTCGGACAGAGTATAGAAGAGTAATGTAGAGCGCAGGAAA
>NW_017027591.1:0-212 GCF_001483705.2 Eufriesea mexicana | reverse complement strand
ATAGGTCTATTCAAAATCTATAACCTGTCATAGCTTGGTGAAGAGATCGCATATCGCCGCCAATCCAATGGTAAGTACAGCCTTCTACTTGCCATAGAATAGGCCTATTCAAAGTGTATAATCCGTTGTAGCTTGTTGAATAGGTCGCTTAACGCATTCAACCAATGGCAAGTACAGCCATCTACTTGCCAGAGAATAGCTCTATTCAAAAT
>NW_017027590.1:0-213 GCF_001483705.2 Eufriesea mexicana | reverse complement strand
ATGCCGCGAGCACTATTGCTGGCTTCCCCAGAGCACGGAAGAACACACTGGTGGCGAGCAGAAGGCAGAAATCTACATAAGCGTAGTGTACATCAGAAAAGTCAAAGCAACCGGAGCGTCACCCAGACCATCAGAACACAGCCAAACATGGCCTAACCCAACCTAACGTGCAGAGATCGCTATTGCTGTTCTCCCCAGTGCAAAGAAGATGAA
>NW_017027589.1:0-212 GCF_001483705.2 Eufriesea mexicana | reverse complement strand
TTCTTGCATAAATAAGGAGGAAAGATTTTATTGGCGTGCTATAGCCGTTGCAGAGCTATAGATCCGGATGGAAAATTAAATTGTATAGACATTTTCGACTAATACAGTGGTGAACTAACTTTCTTGCAGAAATGACGAGGAACGAATCCATTGGCGTGCTATAGCCATTGCAATGCTATAGAATCTGGCTGGAAAATTCAATTTTGTTGACA
>NW_017027588.1:0-213 GCF_001483705.2 Eufriesea mexicana | reverse complement strand
GGCTCAGTTAGGATAGGATATGTTAGTTTGTGTTAGGTTTGTGTATCTTTGACTTTTCAGCTGCACACGGCGGTTCTATGGATTTCTGCGCCCTACTCTCCTCTAATATGCCCTGGTTTTCTCTTGGCATGCCAGGAATATAGGTCTCGTATCGTGAGCTGCATTTACGCTACGCTTGGTTATGTCAGTTTGGGTCTGGTTAGGTACCGATAT
>NW_017027587.1:0-212 GCF_001483705.2 Eufriesea mexicana | reverse complement strand
ACCAATTCTCTGGCAAGTAGATGGGTGTACTTGCCATTGGATTGCAGTCGATAGGCGATCTAACCACCAAGCTATGACAGCTTATAGGTTTTCAATAGACTTATTCCCTGGCAAGAAGATGGCTGTACTTGCCATTGGATTGAAGGCGATAAGGCGATCAATTCACCATGCTATAACAGGTTATAGATTTTGAATAGACCTATTCCCTGTCA
>NW_017027586.1:0-213 GCF_001483705.2 Eufriesea mexicana | reverse complement strand
GGCCTTTCTAGATTCGATATACCTAGAAATTAGATCCAAGTTCAGGTTTAAGTCAGGTTCTTGGGAATTTCTGTTAGATCGGATTGATTCTTAGCACTGTGTGCATCTAATTGTCGAGATAGAGCTGGATTGTAGGATCCTGAAGCCCTGGAACGTGTAATTTTGTCCCCATTCGCATTGTTTAGGGCCTTGTCAAGTGGTTTGTCTTTGTCT
>NW_017027585.1:0-213 GCF_001483705.2 Eufriesea mexicana | reverse complement strand
TTTTCGATAGGGCCGATGCATAGGGACTAAGTTTCAGGCCCACTCCGTCGCGTTCCTTGCCCTGTATTCGGCAACTTTCCATTCCGTGACGGGACATTTTGTGTACGCCATTTTGTTTTTCAAGTCTATCATTCGTCCTAAAATTTAAGCGTATTCGGAGTGTCGGATTGTCGGTATTTTGTCCAATTTTCGATAGGGCCGATGCACTTTGTG
>NW_017027584.1:0-212 GCF_001483705.2 Eufriesea mexicana | reverse complement strand
ACCTAGCGTGCGAGATCACTATTGTTGGCCTCTCCAGAGCCAAGCAGCACGTATTACAGCTCACTAGAGGGCAGAAATCCATCGTATAGCTGTGTACAGTACAAGAGTAAAAGCTATCCTATTCCAACCTAGCCAAACGTAACGTAACGAAACATAACCCAAATATTCCTAGCTTGACACGACAGAAATTGCTGGTCGCCCCAGTGTCGAGC
>NW_017027583.1:0-212 GCF_001483705.2 Eufriesea mexicana | reverse complement strand
TCTTTGATCGTGCTTTTCATTCCTCCAGTCTCGCGAATTTGTGAAACGTGGACTATCTTTCCTTTGTGAACAAGTCGACGAATTGTAGATTAAAAGGCAACGAAGTCTAAATTTTTTAAGACCAGAATTGTCACTAGAATTTTTGGTTGTGGAGATATAGGTAACGATTGGAGTGTTATGGGGAAAGTAATTAGGTTAGGTCGTCGATATTA
>NW_017027582.1:0-212 GCF_001483705.2 Eufriesea mexicana | reverse complement strand
ATTTTGAATAGACATATTATCTGGCTAGTATATTGCTGTTCTTGCCACAGGATTGAATGCGTTGGGCGATCTGTTCACCACGCTATAGCAGCTTTTCGATTTTGAATAACCCAATTCTCTGGCAAGCAGGTGGCTGTACTTGCCATTCAATTGAAGGCGTTAGGCGATCTATTCACCAAGCTATATCAGGTTATACATTTTGAATAGACCTA
>NW_017027581.1:0-212 GCF_001483705.2 Eufriesea mexicana | reverse complement strand
GATACCCGGACCTAAACAGAGGTATCATAACCTAACCAAACGTATCCTATCTCAACCTGACGCACCGAGATCACTATTACTGGCTTCCCCAGATCCAAGCAGAACATGCTAGGGTACAGCAGTTCGCAGATCGCCCCCAAAAAGCTGTGTATAACTCAAAAGTCAATGCCACCCTATCGAAACGCATCTTAACCTAACCAGGCCAAACGTAA
>NW_017027580.1:0-212 GCF_001483705.2 Eufriesea mexicana | reverse complement strand
GGCTTCATCCCACAATGAGGAGGTGAATAGAACGGCTGCAGTGCTCCGTTGGTGAGTGTAACAGGCATCGTACTGACAATTGTAATTATGTCTAGCTGTGACTGGTGTATACATTGTTTACTTCCTAGAGCTGCTGGGGAAAATAAGTCGTCACTGAAAATGTCATTCAAATGGCTGCAGGAGTGTAATGATACTCTGTACTCTTTTGACTA
>NW_017027579.1:0-212 GCF_001483705.2 Eufriesea mexicana | reverse complement strand
GGCTTCATCCCACAATGAGGAGGTGAATAGAACGGCTGCAGTGCTCCGTTGGTGAGTGTAACATGCATCGTACTGACAATTGTAATTATGTCTAACTGTGACTGGTGTATACATTGTTTACTTCCTAGAGCTGCTGGGGAAAATAAGTTGTCACTGAAAATGTCATTCAAATGGCTGCAGGAGTGTAATGATACTCTGTACTCTTTTGACTA
>NW_017027578.1:0-212 GCF_001483705.2 Eufriesea mexicana | reverse complement strand
AAGTCCATAGCATAGCTGAGTTTAGCACAAGTGTTTAAGCCATCCTAACCAAATCCAAAATAAAACAAACCGACCAAACGTAATGTAACTCGACCTAACGTGCCGCAACAAGTATAGCTGGCCCTCAAAGAGCGAAGCAGGTCATAATCCAGGAGAGTAGAGCGCAGAAATCCACAGAATCGCAGAAGTAAATCACAGAAAAGTAGAAGTTG
>NW_017027577.1:0-212 GCF_001483705.2 Eufriesea mexicana | reverse complement strand
AGCCAACGATGAGACATAAGTAAACCAACGACGGAGCATTCGAATATTATACGAAATACTCGACTGCTGAAACAAAGACACATGGAATGAAAAAAATAAAATCTGCAAGAAGAAATTATTGTTAAATTATGTAAGAGAGTGGACAATGATCACTGAATGCCATTGATCTAGCCATCGATGATATACAAATAAACCAACGACGAAGCATTCGC
>NW_017027576.1:0-212 GCF_001483705.2 Eufriesea mexicana | reverse complement strand
CATCCATACATTCGTACATCCATACATTCGTACATCCATACATACATACATCCATACATACATCCATCCGTACATCCACACATACATCCATACAAACATCCATGCATACCTCCATAGATGTATCCATATATCCATCCGTACATCCACAAATACATCCATACACACATCCATACATACATCCATAGATATATCCATACAGACATCCCACGTAC
>NW_017027575.1:0-212 GCF_001483705.2 Eufriesea mexicana | reverse complement strand
CAAACCTAACCGAACCGAACGTAACCTAACACAGCCTAACGCGCCGCGGCCTCTGTTTCTGAAATTCCTAGAGCAAAGCAGGGAATATTAGATCAGAGTGGAGCGCAGAAAACTAGCGGACAGCAGTGTACGTCACGAAAGTCGTGGCTACTCTAGCCTAACGTAGCCAAATATAAACAAGCGAACATAACATATCTCAACCTAACGTGCGA
>NW_017027574.1:0-212 GCF_001483705.2 Eufriesea mexicana | reverse complement strand
GACGTTAATCGTTAAAATATATTTTACAATTGTGGTAGTGGTTGTCATAGAATGTGTGGTAGGAGTGTAAGGAATGTTTGTGTGACGAGTATGACAGAAAGTTGCGAAAAAGCAATCAGTAGGTCAATGACAGTCATTACATATAGACGTTGTGTGTGAGAGAGTCCTCGAGAGATAATATCGCAGATAGAAGCGAATTTATTTTACGAGAT
>NW_017027573.1:0-212 GCF_001483705.2 Eufriesea mexicana | reverse complement strand
ATGATGGCTTTACTCAGTCCGTATATGTCAATCGTTATTTCCTTGCGATTTAATGTATCTACAGTATGTCATTCTAGAATTGCTACAGAACCTAAATTATCATTGGAGGCGTAATCAGCGGCTGCAGTATTCTGCTACTGGATGAACTGAGTACCTTAATGTCAATTGTAAATATCTCTACACATGACCGTACTATACATTAATTATTCTAG
>NW_017027572.1:0-212 GCF_001483705.2 Eufriesea mexicana | reverse complement strand
GTTTGGTTATGCTACGATTGGCTATGTTACGATAAGCTATGTTTGACTCTTGTGCTATACACTCCAATGCAGCTGATTTCTGCGATTTACTGTGCACTAGAATATTATGGATAGCTGTGGGGAGGCCTGTAATTGCTGTCTCGGCGCGCTAGGTTGTATAAGCCTGAAATTGTTCTTGATACGTTTGGCTAGGTTGGGAATCGATGGCCTTG
>NW_017027571.1:0-212 GCF_001483705.2 Eufriesea mexicana | reverse complement strand
TCCTACACGTATACTTGGTCATCTCGATACACAAATTATTGTTAAATCATGAACAATTTCGAGTACATCCGCGAGTATATTTTCCCAAACACCCTATACGATGAAACAGTCGTCTCCACCATTGCTATCGCTACACTACTTCCCAGTGTTATAATTTTTTAATTCTTCCTAGAATTTTTGGAAATTCATAAAGAAGCTTCTTTTAGATATAC
>NW_017027570.1:0-212 GCF_001483705.2 Eufriesea mexicana | reverse complement strand
AGAGCAAGAGTATGAAAGAAGACAGAGTGAAAGATTTAAATGAGGATGTAATGGCTGTCTTAAAAACGCCCTTTATGGAATTTAAGGGAGAGTCGATGTGAGAGTGAGTTGCATGATCATATCAGTTATTAGTCTAGTCTTTTAATTTCTACTTTACTCCTAAGTCTCATTTAGCTCGTAATAAATATATATTGGAATAAACCAACCCTTTT
>NW_017027569.1:0-212 GCF_001483705.2 Eufriesea mexicana | reverse complement strand
GTGTGAAAAGAGATTTGTCCATTAGCGCTCGAGATATTGGTAACTGACGTCACAGTACGAAGTTCAGTCAACATCACAGTACTGTAGCTGCTGGATTAATTTGATCACTGATGATAATAAATTTCACAGTAGATAGAGAATAATCAATATATACATCAGTTGTGGCCAGAGATATTTAAAATACGCAGTGCGGTAGTTGATGCATCCACCAA
>NW_017027568.1:0-212 GCF_001483705.2 Eufriesea mexicana | reverse complement strand
TAGCGCTCTAATGTCCCATAATATGCTCTGCTTGGCACTATGGGGCCAGCAATATTGTGCTTGCCCCGTTATGTTGAGCTACACTCCGTTTGTAAATGTTAGGTTAGGCCAAGTTGTGTCTGATTATGTTCGACTCTTGTGCTGTACATCGCAATGCGGTGGGCTTCTGAGCTGTACCGTGATCTAGTGTTTTCTCCTTAACAATGGGAATG
>NW_017027567.1:0-212 GCF_001483705.2 Eufriesea mexicana | reverse complement strand
TCCTTTTGGCCTGCTATAGACATTGCAATGCTGCGGAATCGGGCTGGAAAGTTCAATTTTATTAACATTTTCGACTAATATCGTGTTGAGCTCGCTTCCTTGCATAAGTAAGGATGCAAGATCCTTTTGGCGCGCTGTAGCCATTGCAATGCTGCAGAATCGGGCTGGAAGGTTCAATTTTATTGAGATTTTCCACTATTATCGTGGTGAGC
>NW_017027566.1:0-212 GCF_001483705.2 Eufriesea mexicana | reverse complement strand
TTAAATGGATGTACGTAATTGGGGAGGTATGGACGAATGGATGTGTGGATGTATGGATGTATCTATGGATGGTTGTATGGATGTATGAATTTGAGGATGCATGGATGTATGGTCGGAAGGATCGGTTTATGGATGGATGGATGAATGGTCGGATGGGTGGCTGGACGGATGATTGGATGGTCGGACGGATGGATGGATGGATGGAAGGATGG
>NW_017027565.1:0-212 GCF_001483705.2 Eufriesea mexicana | reverse complement strand
GGATGTATGGATGGATGGATGGGTGTATGGATGTATGGATGTATGCACGTATGGATGTACGTATGTATGAATTTATGGATGTAAGAATGTATGGATGTATGCATGCATGGATGTATGGATGTATGGACATATGGATGTACGAAAGTATCGATGTACTGATGAATGGATGGATGGATGGATGGATGGATGCATGGATGTATAGATGTATGGAT
>NW_017027564.1:0-212 GCF_001483705.2 Eufriesea mexicana | reverse complement strand
TTTCTTGCATAAATAAGGAGGAAAGATTCTAGTGGCGTGCTATAGCCGTTCCAATGCAATGGAGTTTGGCTGGAAAATACATTTTTATTGACATCTTCGACTAATATCGTGGTGAAAAAGGTTTCTGGCATAAATATGGGTGAAATATCCTATTGGCGCGCTATAGCCATTGCAGTGCAATAGAATCTGGCGGGAAAATTCAATTTTACTGA
>NW_017027563.1:0-212 GCF_001483705.2 Eufriesea mexicana | reverse complement strand
TAGAACTAGAAAGCTCAGACATCTGTGCTATACACTGCTATCCTCCGACTTCTGCGCTCTACTGCGCTCTAATATTCTCCGCTGTCTCTGGGGTGGCCAGCAATAATGATCTCGGCGCGTTAGGATTAGTTAGGCTACGTTTGTATATAACAACTTTGGATACGTTGGGATGGAATAGCTTAAACTTTTGCGCCATTCACCGCTATCCGGTG
>NW_017027562.1:0-212 GCF_001483705.2 Eufriesea mexicana | reverse complement strand
ACGTAACGCACCCCAACATGACGTGCAACGACCGCTATTGCTGGCCTCACGAGATAAAAGCAGAGTATAGCAGAGCAATGTAGAACGCTGAAATCGTCCGAATAGCAATGCATAGTACAAAAGTCGAAGCTGTCTTAACCAAACCTGGCCAAAGCTGACAAAACCAAACGTGACATAAATCAACATAACGTGCCGGAAGCTCTATTCCTGGC
>NW_017027561.1:0-212 GCF_001483705.2 Eufriesea mexicana | reverse complement strand
TTCCCATTAATGTGTTCTGCTTGGCTCTGGGGAAGACAGCAATAATGGTTGCCGCACGTTAGGGCCAGTTAGGTTACGTTCTGTTACGTTACAGTTGTTTGCGCGAGGAGAGAATAACTTTGACTTTAGTTACATAGTCTGCTGTTGGATGGATATCAGCGCCCTACAGTGCTCTAATGTTTTGAGCTTGTCTCCGGGAAGGCCAGCAATAG
>NW_017027560.1:0-212 GCF_001483705.2 Eufriesea mexicana | reverse complement strand
TCATTGTAACGCTATAGAATCTGAATGGAAATTTCAATTTTGATGACATTTTCGACTAATACCATGGTGAGGTAATTTCGTTGTATAAATAAGGAGGAAAGATTCTATTGGCATGCAATGGTCATTGTAGCGCTATAGAATCTGAATGAAAATTTCAATTTTGATGACATTTTCGACTAATATCTTGGTGAGGTAATTTCGTTGCATAAATA
>NW_017027559.1:0-212 GCF_001483705.2 Eufriesea mexicana | reverse complement strand
CGAGTGTCGCTGCATCGCTTCTCGGGAACTCATCGCGTTAAAGCGTCCGAATTTAAGCGTGTTGCGCGGTACCCTGCTTGTCCCGATTCGATGGGAAATCTCGTGAGCTGGTCGCGGCACGGGGATGTGGATGAACGAGAGAAAACGCGATTTTGACGGGAGAAAACGCTGCGAGTACGGGGAATGGAAGACAACGTAATAAAGGGGAGAGT
>NW_017027558.1:0-212 GCF_001483705.2 Eufriesea mexicana | reverse complement strand
ACCAAACGTAACATGACTCAACCTAAGATTCAGTGACCGCTAATTCTGGCCTCCTCGGAGCCGCGCAGGACGTGGTACAGAAGAGCAGCGCTTGGGAATCCAAAGGATCGCAGTGTATAGCAGAAGTGCCAAAGATAATCATAACCAATCTCCCGAAACTTAACGTAACCGAACGTAACCTAACCCAACGTAACGTGCCGCGGCCACTGAAG
>NW_017027557.1:0-212 GCF_001483705.2 Eufriesea mexicana | reverse complement strand
TCAACCTTTCATTTAATATTGCCGCATATATTTTATACGCTGTGCAGAGTAAACTTATTCCTCTATAATTTCCTGGATTTTCTACATTTCCTTTCTTATGTAACGTAGTAATCACTGCTTTCCTCCATTCTTTCGGGAAACCTTTCCCCTCCCAAACTTTCTTTATCGTCTCTTTCAGTTTCCTTCTCGTGTTCCCTTCGCTGAATATCCAC
>NW_017027556.1:0-212 GCF_001483705.2 Eufriesea mexicana | reverse complement strand
AAAGGAGTTCGCCGAATAGCGGTGTAAAGGACAAAAATCAAAGCATCCTATTCGAACCTAGCCAAACGAAGCATATCCAAACGTAACCTAGCTTTACCTAACATGACGATAACACCATTGCTGGCCTCCACAAGTTCGAGCAGCATATCCCAGAGCACAGCAACGCGCAGAGATCCTCCGCATTGCAGTGAATCGCGCAAAGGTCGAAGATA
>NW_017027555.1:0-212 GCF_001483705.2 Eufriesea mexicana | reverse complement strand
ACATTACTCTATTAAGCTCTGCTCCACTCTGGGGACGCGAGCAATAGTGGCCACAGCACGTTAAGTTGCGTTGTGTTATGATTGCTTAGGGTAGGTTATGCTTGTTTGTATAGGATTGCTGCGACTTTCGCGCAATGCACTGTTATACGGTGGATTCCTATGACCTCATATGCTCTACTACATTCTGCTTGGCTTCGGGGAGGCCGGTGCTG
>NW_017027554.1:0-212 GCF_001483705.2 Eufriesea mexicana | reverse complement strand
GTGATCTAACTTTCTTGCATAAATAAGGAGGTACGATTCTATTGGCGTGCTATAGCCATTGCAGTTATATAGAATCTGACTGGAAAATTCAATTTTCTTAACATTTTCGTCTAATATCGTGGTGAGCTAACTTCTTGGATAAATAACGTGGAAAGATTCTCTTGGCGTGCTATCGCCATTGCGATGCTATAGAATCTGGCTGGAAATTCAAT
>NW_017027553.1:0-212 GCF_001483705.2 Eufriesea mexicana | reverse complement strand
GTACAATCTGCTGGGCTCTGAGGATGCAAGCTATTGTCGTCCCGGCACGTTAGGTTGAGTCAATCTGCGTTCCGTTATGCTACGTGTGGCTATACTAGGATAAGGTAGATTCGACTATTGTGCTTTGCACTGCGATTGTATTGGCTTCTGCGCTCTGCTCCCCTCTAATATGCTCTGCATGGCGATGGGCAGACCCGCAATAGTGGACTCGG
>NW_017027552.1:0-212 GCF_001483705.2 Eufriesea mexicana | reverse complement strand
CCTATATTAAATTCACTAATAACGGTTTATTGTTATTCATATTTCATTATCATTCGAGGATTTGTCTAATTTACATTAGATAGAAAATTTTATAAAAGGTATCTTATGTAAAATATGTCGATTTCCGGTTTCCAATGTTTCAAGATTATACAGAGCTTCCTAAGTCTCTTTAATTACCAATGGTTTAATTAGAAATATTCGAACCCTTTCTT
>NW_017027551.1:0-212 GCF_001483705.2 Eufriesea mexicana | reverse complement strand
CTAGTATATTCTGCTTAGCAATGGGGTGCCAGCAGCAGTGCTCCATGCACTTTAGGCTGAGTTTGGATGCGTTTGGTTATGTTACGTTTGGTTAGGTTTGGATATTATAGCTTAGACTTTTGTGCTACACACTGCTCTTCGTGGTTCCAGTTCTCCACACTGCTATACTACACTCTGCTCGGCTGCCGGGATGCCTGCAATAGTAGTCACTG
>NW_017027550.1:0-212 GCF_001483705.2 Eufriesea mexicana | reverse complement strand
ATGTCACAGTAGAGCGCAGAAATCCACCGAATAACAGAGTGCAACATAAAAGTCAAGGCCATATTGACCTAACGTAGCCTAACCTAGATTAACCAAATGTAACCTAACTAAACTTATGCTGCAAAGACCCCATAAATTACTGGTCTCCTCTGAGTCGATCAGGGTATAGTAGAGCTATGTGGAGCGTACAAGTCCACCGAATAGCAGTGTGT
>NW_017027549.1:0-212 GCF_001483705.2 Eufriesea mexicana | reverse complement strand
CTACTTCTTTCAGAAATCGTTACGTTATCGGGAACTACGTGACTGATGCAAAGCCAATTCCGGAAAAAGGCTTGGTCAGTCGATGGTGCAACTCTGAAAATTCGACGTCTACGTTTCCAGCCGGTTTATCGCTTTTATTCGCGTTTGACGTTCGAGTTTGACGTTTGACACGCGAGGAAGAGAGAAGATCGGTAAGGGATTTTGCACGAAGA
>NW_017027548.1:0-212 GCF_001483705.2 Eufriesea mexicana | reverse complement strand
AGCAAAGCAGAATATAGTAGAGCAATGTAGATCACTGACAACCACCGAAAATCTGTGTACAGCGCGAAAGTGAAGGCCATCCTAGACAAACTCTACCAGCCTATCCCAACCTAATGAAACCTAAGTCAAGATAACGTGACACTACCGCCATTGCTCGCCTCTCCAGAGTCGAGCAGAGTATAGTAGAGGAATGTAGAGAGCAGAAATCCACC
>NW_017027547.1:0-212 GCF_001483705.2 Eufriesea mexicana | reverse complement strand
AGATGTCTGTACTTGCATTTGGATTGAAGGCGTTAGGCAATCAGTTCACCAAGCTATAGGAGGATACAGATTTTGAATAGACCTATTTACTGGCAAGTAGAAGTCTGTACTTGTCATTGGATTGGTGGCGTTGGGCGACCTATTCACCAAGCTATAAACGACAATTTAATTTGAATAGACATATTCTCTGGCAAGTAGGTGGATATACTTGC
>NW_017027546.1:0-212 GCF_001483705.2 Eufriesea mexicana | reverse complement strand
GGTTGGGTCTCAGTTAGGATAAGTTTGGTTAGTATAGCTTTGACTTTCTCACTATACAACGTTTGTCGTTGGATTTCTGTGATCTACAGTGCTCTACTACATTCCGCTTGACTCAGGGGAGGCCAGGAGCAGTGACCGCGGCACGTTACGTTGAGTTATGCCACGCCACCCTAAGTTAGGTTAGGTCAGGTTAGGTTATGGTATTTTTCAAT
>NW_017027545.1:0-212 GCF_001483705.2 Eufriesea mexicana | reverse complement strand
TTGCCAGAGATTACGTCTATTCAAAATCTATAACCTGTTATAGCTTGGTGAATAGATCGCCTATCTCCTCCTAACCAATGGCAACAACACCCATCTACTTGCCAAAGAATATGTCTATTCAAAATCTGTAATCTGTGATAGCTTGGCGTATAGATCGCCTAACGCGTTGAATCCAATGGCAAGTACATCCACCTTCTTGGCAGAGAATAGGT
>NW_017027544.1:0-212 GCF_001483705.2 Eufriesea mexicana | reverse complement strand
ATGTCCAAAGAGCTAAGCCACGAAAGATAACAGCGCAGTACGACCTGTCATACACACCGACCTCTGGCACTGTACTTGGAAAAAAAATCGCGAAAATCGAAAAAAAGACACTGATTCTATTAGAGCACGGACGGATCTATCGCCTGATATGAAAAAATCCAAATCAAAAATTGTATTTCCAAAGAGCTAAGCCACGAAAGATAACGACGCAG
>NW_017027543.1:0-212 GCF_001483705.2 Eufriesea mexicana | reverse complement strand
AATCCATCCATCCATACATCCATCCATCCATACATCCATATGTCCATAAATCCATCCATCCATCCATACATCCGTTCATCCATACATTCATCCGTCCATACATCCATTCATCCATACATCCATTCATACATCCATCCATCCACCCATAAATCCATACATATATATATCCATACATACGTAAATCCGTACATTCGTGCATCCGTACCTCAATC
>NW_017027542.1:0-212 GCF_001483705.2 Eufriesea mexicana | reverse complement strand
ATAATGGTCTCGGTGCTTTGGGTTGGGTTAGGTTACGTTTGCTGGCGTTATGTTTGGTTAGGTAAGGAGTGGATAGCTTTGACTTCCTTGCTTTGCACTGCTGTTGGGTGGATATCTGCGCTCTACTGTGGTGCAACAATACCTGCTTAGCTTTGGGAATGTTTGAAATAGTGGACGCGGAGCGTAATGTCGTGTTAGGTTACGTCCTGTCA
>NW_017027541.1:0-212 GCF_001483705.2 Eufriesea mexicana | reverse complement strand
ATAGTTGTCTGGGCACGTTAGGTTAGGCTATGTTGCGTTTGGCTAGATTAAGTTTGGACATGGGTGAACATGGTAGCTTTGGCTTTTGGGCTATGCACTGCTATTCGTCGGATCTCTACACCCTACGTTGCTCTACTATAATCTGCTATATCCTGGGGAGGCCAGTAATCGTGGTGTCGGCCAGTTAGGTTCAGCTATATTACCGTTGGTTA
>NW_017027540.1:0-212 GCF_001483705.2 Eufriesea mexicana | reverse complement strand
ACAGCCATCTACTTGCCAGAGAATATTTCTATTCAAAACCTATAAGCTGCCAAAGCTTGGTGAGTAGACCGCCTAACGCCTTCAATGCAATGGCAAGTACATCCATTTAATCGCCGGAAAATGAATATATTCAAAACCTATAAGCTGCCATAGCTTGGTGAATACATCGCATAACGCCTTCAATCCAATGGCAAGTACAGCCACCTACTTGC
>NW_017027539.1:0-212 GCF_001483705.2 Eufriesea mexicana | reverse complement strand
AGATAATGCAACGGTATGCAAATAATTCTACGTTTTAATTGTTACTCGATTTCTTATTTACTGCTGAACAAAATATCGTCAGCTTTATGGGAGAAAATTTGTGAACCCCTACTCTTCTTTAGCCAAAAAATCCTCGAATGCAAAGAGTTACCCTTTAACTAATATCGTGGTGAGCAAACTTTCTTGCATAAATAAGGAGGAAAGATTCTATT
>NW_017027538.1:0-212 GCF_001483705.2 Eufriesea mexicana | reverse complement strand
GCTACAGAATCTTGCTGGAAAATAAAATTTTATTGACATTTTCGACTAATATCGTGGTGACCTGACTTTCTTGGATATATAAAGAGGAAAGATTCTAGCGGCGTGCTGTAGCTATTACAATGCTATAGAATCTGGCTGGAAAACTGAAATTTATTGACGTTTTCGACTAATATCGTGGTTACCTAACTTTCTTGCATAAATAAGGACGATAG
>NW_017027537.1:0-212 GCF_001483705.2 Eufriesea mexicana | reverse complement strand
AGGTTGCATTGCATTCATTTGTAATTGAAGGGTGAGTTTCTTCAATATGCAGTCAGGGGTTGCATTGTATTGACTTGTAATCGGAGGGTGAATTTCTTCGATGTTGCAGTAGGGGGTTGCGGTGCATTGATTTGTGATCGAGAGTTGGGCCGGTTCATTGAACAGCCGGAGGTTGCATTGTATTGATTTGTGATCGTGAGGTAAATCCTTTC
>NW_017027536.1:0-212 GCF_001483705.2 Eufriesea mexicana | reverse complement strand
TTATAGATTGTGAATAGACCTATTCTCTGGCAAGTAGATGGCTGTACTTGCCATTGGTTGTAGCCGTTAGGCGACCTATTCACCAGGCTATAACAGATTATAGGTTTTGAGTAGACCTACTCCCTGGCAAGTAGATTTACTGTACTTGGCATTGGATTGAAGGCGTTAATCGATCTACTCACCAAGCTACAACAGGTTATAGATTTTGAATA
>NW_017027535.1:0-212 GCF_001483705.2 Eufriesea mexicana | reverse complement strand
TTGGGCTAGGTTTGGATTTCTTTGACTTTTCTGCTATAAACTGCTATTCTATTGACTTCTGCGGTCTCCTGTGCTCTAATGTGCTCTGCTTGGACCTGGGGAGTTCAGAAATAGACGTATCGGCTCATTAGGTTCGTTTATCCTGCGCTTTGTTTGGTTAGGTTATGGCTGTATATGTCAGGATGTCTTTGGCTTTTGCGCTGTACATTTCT
>NW_017027534.1:0-212 GCF_001483705.2 Eufriesea mexicana | reverse complement strand
TATTTTAATTCAGCTCTCTGCGGGGCACGCGGAAATCTGGGGATATTGACGGAAATAATAATCGTAGTTGAAGAAAATTTTTCGTTTCACTATAAATTTCAAGGATTTTAATCGAAATTAGACAATTTTTAGATTAGGTATAGTATCTAGTTGTATATTTATAGTCGAAAAGCTGAGAAAATTTTCTGAATTTCACTCGATAATGGCTTTCC
>NW_017027533.1:0-212 GCF_001483705.2 Eufriesea mexicana | reverse complement strand
TCACGTTTGTTCCAGTTATGCTACGTTCGGTTTGGTCAGATTTGGATGAGTTTGATTATTATGACTTTTACTTTTGCGCCATACGCTGCTGATCGGTGGATATCTGCGCTCTACCGTATTCTAATATGCTCTGCTTGGCTTTGAGAGGACAGCTGTAGTGGTCAGGGCCCGTTATGTTGAGTTAGGCTGCGTTTGGTTGGGTAAGGTAATGC
>NW_017027532.1:0-212 GCF_001483705.2 Eufriesea mexicana | reverse complement strand
GAGGGGAGTAGGGCGCGGATATGCATAGAAACGCAGTGTTCGGTAGAAAAATCAAAGATATCCAAGCCTTGCCCATGCTAACATAAACTATCTATACGTAACCTAACACAACCTAACATGACGCGGCCACAATTTCTGGCCTCCACATACCGAAGAAGAGCATATTAGGGCACCGTAGAGCGCAGAAACCTACCGGAAACGGTTTGTAGCAC
>NW_017027531.1:0-212 GCF_001483705.2 Eufriesea mexicana | reverse complement strand
AAGGTTCAATATTATTGACAGTTTCGGCTATTATCGTGGTGAGCAATCTTTCTTGCCTTAATAGGCAGGGTAGATTCTACTGGTGTGCTGTAAACATGGCAATGCAGTGGAATTTGGCTGGAAATTTCAAATATATTGACATTTTCGGATAATATCGTGGTGAGCTAACTTTCTTGCATAAGCAAGGAGGAAAGATTTTATTGGCTTGCTAT
>NW_017027530.1:0-212 GCF_001483705.2 Eufriesea mexicana | reverse complement strand
ATGGTTACGTTCGTTTATGCCACGTTTGGCTAGGCTAGGACATTCTACTATGTCTTTTGTGCCGTACACCGTTATTCGGCGGGTTTCCGCGCTCTAATGTGCTATAACATGCTCTGCCTGGCTTTAGGGTGGCCAGGAATTGTGGCCTCGGCACGTTAGTTTGAGTAATGTTATGTTTGAGAAATGTTACGAAGGCTCGGTTAGCATTTCTT
>NW_017027529.1:0-212 GCF_001483705.2 Eufriesea mexicana | reverse complement strand
TTGATGTACAGATGTATGGATGCATGAATGCATGCTTGTATGGATGTATGTAGGGATGTTTTTGTGGGTGTGTGTGTGGATGTATGGATGGATGTGTGGAAGGATGTGTGTTTGGATGTATGTATGGGAGAATGTACATGTGTATGTATGGATATATGTATTGATGTTTGTATGTATGGATGGATGTTGGATGGATGGATTGTTGAATGGAC
>NW_017027528.1:0-212 GCF_001483705.2 Eufriesea mexicana | reverse complement strand
GAATAATTGCCTTGAATCCGGCCGGCACGGGGCATTATAGTAAATTCAGCGAAATGACTCGCGACGGCCCGGCTCCCTCCTGGTCGAGAGAGTGCTCGCGCGTTCCATCCTCGTGCGTGTGCGTGTTCGCGCCATGCTTAATACTCTCGCTCTCTCTGTTCCTCTCTCCGTTTCTCTCTTCGCGAGCATCGCTGCTCGTCGTCGCGCGTAAA
>NW_017027527.1:0-212 GCF_001483705.2 Eufriesea mexicana | reverse complement strand
ACTCGTAAACTGATTTAACTTAGGAAAAGAACACCAAGATAACGATATGAAAACACGCAAATATTTGTGCTCATCACAATTGATTTCTAAGGACTCTGTTTTGGTCGTCAAGGACCACGGTTTTATGCTTTTCTTAACCTATGCTTCACCTCCCCGTAGGGGCCATTGAAAATTACAGGGTATGCTGCCATTTTGTCGCGATACCATGCACC
>NW_017027526.1:0-212 GCF_001483705.2 Eufriesea mexicana | reverse complement strand
TATGTTAAGATCCTTTAGGTTACGAGAGGGTAGCTAGGTCTTTAGTACTATAGCCTGCTGCTAAGTGGATTTCTGCGACCTGCAATGCCCTAATGTTTTCAGTTGGCTCTTGCAAGGCCAGAAATAGTGGTCTCGGATCGTTGTGGTGCGTCAGGTTACGCTTGATTAGGTTGCGTTAGGCTAGGTTTTGTCAGGAGAGCTTCAACTTTTGT
>NW_017027525.1:0-212 GCF_001483705.2 Eufriesea mexicana | reverse complement strand
TAACTTAACCTAACCTAATCGGACTTTACCTCACCAAACATAGCCTAACCTATACTAACCTAAACTAACCTAACCTAACCTAACGCAAGCTGACGTGTCCTGACCACACCGAACCTAACCTAACCAAACTTGACATGGCCTAACGGGGAGTAACATGACCTCACTTCACCTAACCTAACCAAACCCATCGTAATCTAACCTAATCTAATCTC
>NW_017027524.1:0-212 GCF_001483705.2 Eufriesea mexicana | reverse complement strand
TGATTCGGCTATGTTTGTTTGTGTTAGTGTAGACTAACAGCGACTTTCGTGGTATACGCTGTTTTTCTGGGGACTTCTGCGCTCTACTGTGCTCTACTGCCTTCTGCGTGGCACTGGGGCGCCCAGCAACAGGTGCTGCTGTTCGTTATGCGTAGTTAGGCTTCCTTTCGTTAGGTTACATTTGTTTGCGTTAGGTACGGATAGCTTTAAAT
>NW_017027523.1:0-212 GCF_001483705.2 Eufriesea mexicana | reverse complement strand
CCTAACATGACCTAATCAATCAATAGCCCAACTCAAAATAACTTGCCACGGCCACTATTACTGACCTCCCTAGAGCCGAACAGAATGAACTAGAGCACAGTAGAGCGCAGAAGTATGCCGCTGTTCGGTGTACAACACAAAAGTCAAGGATAGCCTGACCTTACCTGACACACCCTAACACAAACAAACGCAGCGTAACATAACATAACGTG
>NW_017027522.1:0-212 GCF_001483705.2 Eufriesea mexicana | reverse complement strand
CTTCTGTCACTTTACACTGTCACCACTATATTTCAAAAACGAGCGGCCAGAATTGAAAAAAAAATAAGCCCACTAGTTAAAGAAGAGTTCATTCTATGCAAATAGATGTCAAAATTCACAGAGATGGTCGAAATTTCTGAAATATAAGAGCGGAAATTTAAACAGCGGATTTCCGTTTTGACACTCCACACTATCGCAGCTATATTTCACAA
>NW_017027521.1:0-212 GCF_001483705.2 Eufriesea mexicana | reverse complement strand
TATTTATGATACATTAAGCAACCACATTTAATTATCGTTTTACCTATGTATGAAATCAGAAAACTTGAAATCAGTTTCTGCGACTGTGGAGTATGGTTCTGCTGCTCTTTCTTCTTCTTCATCCTCCTCCTCTGCAACAGTATGGTACGTGTATTATTTTACGTTCTTAAAATATCTTTACGCAATTCCGGTAAAGAAGGATGCTGTGCAAT
>NW_017027520.1:0-212 GCF_001483705.2 Eufriesea mexicana | reverse complement strand
TCTTTCCTCGTTATTTATGAAGGAAAGTTAGCTCACCGCGATATTAGTCGAGAATGTAAGTAAGATTGAGTTTTCCAACGAGACCCTATAGCAACGCAATGGCTATAGCACGGCAATAGAATCTTACCTCCGTATTTGTGCACGAAAGCTAGCTCCCCACGATATCAGTCGAAAATGTCAATAAAGTTGAATTTTCCAACCTGATTCTATAG
>NW_017027519.1:0-212 GCF_001483705.2 Eufriesea mexicana | reverse complement strand
GGTCGCGGTACGATACGTTGGGATTGCTATGCGACGTAGGATATGTTATTATGGGATAGGTCTAGGTGTCTTCGACTTTCCTGCCGTACGCGACGATTATATGGATTCTAGTGCTCTACTCTCCTCTAATATGTTCTGCTAGGATCTGTGGTTGCCACCAATATTCGTGACTGCACGTTAGGTAGAGTCACGTTACGCTTGGCAATGATACG
>NW_017027518.1:0-212 GCF_001483705.2 Eufriesea mexicana | reverse complement strand
ATAGAAGTCGAAGATACCCATACCTTACCTGACCTAATCTAACACAACCAATCGTTGCGCAGCACAACGTAACGTGCCGAGACCACTATTGCTGCACTCCCCAGAGCCAGGCGAAACGTACTAGAGCACAATAGAAGGCAGAAGCCTAACAGATTGCAGTGTATAGCGAAAAAGTAAAAGATATCCTGTCCTGATGTATCCAGCCTTAACAT
>NW_017027517.1:0-212 GCF_001483705.2 Eufriesea mexicana | reverse complement strand
CCACATTCTTCTTCATTGCTATGTCTATCGCACGCCAATAGAATCTACCCTGCTTATTTAGGCCAGAAAGATAGCTCGCCAAGATAATAGCCGTAGATGTCAGTAAAATTGAATTTTCCATGCAGATTCTATAGCATTGCGAAGGCTACAGCAAACCAATAAAATCATTCATACTTTTTTATGCAAGAAAGTTAGCTCACCACGATATAAGT
>NW_017027516.1:0-212 GCF_001483705.2 Eufriesea mexicana | reverse complement strand
GCTGCGAAACTTTGTAAGATAACAAGACACAGGATACTCTTTAACAGACCAGCAAGCACGGCCAAAATCAAGAAAGATATTTTTCTAGAAAATTCAGAGTACCTTTGAAGACACTCAGATAGTCTGACAAGGATGCAGGCTGCCAACTGTACCCTATGTAGTGTCAAGATGACTCGCTTTGACAGTTTGCTTATCCACTTGCTGAAATTGCT
>NW_017027515.1:0-212 GCF_001483705.2 Eufriesea mexicana | reverse complement strand
TATAAATATATTAATTTACGAAACAATAACAAAAATGCATTTATTAAACATTTTATGGGTGGATAAAAGTATTGGCACACGATGCTAAATGTAGTATATATCCACATTTGTTTGAAAAACATCCGATCGCCATTTTAAAATCTAGTTATGTGACACCCCGATTGTCATTTTTAACAACAATCATCCTAAATTTCAGTCCTTTAGCAACAGGG
>NW_017027514.1:0-212 GCF_001483705.2 Eufriesea mexicana | reverse complement strand
GTGGATGTACGGATGGATGGATGTATGTATGTATGGATGTATGTATGGATTCATGTATGGTTGCATGTATGGATGGATGTATGGATATGTTCATGGATTTGCGAACGGATGTATGTACGGATATATGGATGGATGCATGAATGTATGTGTGGATGCATGAATGTATGTGTGGATGGATGGATATTTGGAAGCATGGATGGATGGGTGGATGG
>NW_017027513.1:0-212 GCF_001483705.2 Eufriesea mexicana | reverse complement strand
CGAAAAGCATTGTAGAGCACTAAAGTGAAAGCCTGTCCCTCTAACCTAACCAATCGTAACGTATCCAAACGTAGCCTAACCCAACATTACGTGACGCGACCACTGTTGACGGCGTCCAGAGTGTCAAGCGGCACATATTAGGGGAGAGTAGAGATAAGAAATCCGTGGAATCGCAGTGAATAGCCGAAAAGCTTAAGCTACTCGTACCTAAC
>NW_017027512.1:0-212 GCF_001483705.2 Eufriesea mexicana | reverse complement strand
AGGAATACGCACGAGTGCAGTCTATAGCACAAACGTCAAAACTAACCTTCCCTAACCTAACCATTCGTAACATAACCAAGCGCAATGTAACTCAGCCTAACCATCCCAGAGCACTACCGCTGACCTCTCAATAGCCAAGCAGAATACAATAGAGCACAGTGGGGCGCAGAAATACACCGAGTAGTAGAGTATAGCACAAAAGTCAAACATGT
>NW_017027511.1:0-212 GCF_001483705.2 Eufriesea mexicana | reverse complement strand
ACCTAACCTAACCTAACCTAACCCAACCCAACCCACACCAACACAACCCAACCCAACCCAACAAAAGCCAACCCAACCCATCCCAACCCAACCCAACCCAACCAAACCTAACCTAATCTAACCAAACCAAACCAAACCATACCTAACCAAACCTAACCTAACCTAACCTCAACCAACCCAACCCAACCCAAACGAACCCAACCCAACCCAAC
>NW_017027510.1:0-212 GCF_001483705.2 Eufriesea mexicana | reverse complement strand
CTGATGAACTTAAAACATCACAGAATGGATTAATCCGACACCTACAGTGCTCTGTTGGTGGATGCACCTACCACCGTGCTGGGAATTGTAAGTAACTCAAGCCATTCCTGTAATATACAATAATTACTATTGACCATCTTTGGAACATACAACACCAGTGATCAAACTAATCCAACAGATTTAGCATTGCGATGATGCTTGTACTCTGTACT
>NW_017027509.1:0-212 GCF_001483705.2 Eufriesea mexicana | reverse complement strand
GCCGGCACCGCACGTCGCGTAATTCAAGGAGCCTGCCCTTGTTACAGCGGTATTTTAGAGCTGTTCGATAATAGAAACGCTTAAATACGAGGCTTGTTAGCTACGTGACGCGATGTCAATTCCGGGACTGATGTTCCGAGGCAAACGTATGGCACGCGCCATCTTGCAGACTGGTATGCGATTTCGGGGTTCCTGGGCAAATAACAAAGTGT
>NW_017027508.1:0-212 GCF_001483705.2 Eufriesea mexicana | reverse complement strand
GCTTATTACTAGTGCCTAGTAAATTAACACCTGTAACACTTTTATACGAGTGTCCCTTTAACCGAGGACCTTTTGCAAAAAAGAACATTCATTTGTGGAACTGTAAAAATGAATAAAAAATTGCTACCGCTGCAAGCAAAGCAGAAAAAAAACCGGGGTGGCTTCATTAGTTTGCAAAATCGGAGCGGTGTGAAATTTTTGAAATGAACAGA
>NW_017027507.1:0-212 GCF_001483705.2 Eufriesea mexicana | reverse complement strand
CTATCCTGTCGTATCCTATCCAAACGTTATATAAGGGAACGTAACATAATTTAACCTAACGTGCCGAGACCACTGCTGCGGGCTTTACCTCAGACAAGCAGAATATACTGGAGCACAGTGGAGCGCAGAAAGCCTCCAGATAGCACTGTATAGCACGAAAGACAAAGGTATCCTTACCAAGCCTGACCACCCTTTACCAAACCAAGCATTGA
>NW_017027506.1:0-212 GCF_001483705.2 Eufriesea mexicana | reverse complement strand
CTTATTTATTCAAGAAAGTTAGCACACCACGATATTAGTCGAAAATGTCAACAAAATTGTATTATCCAGCCAGATTCTACAGGACTGCAATCGCTATAGCACACCAATAGAATATTTCCTCCTTGTTTATGCATGAAAGGTAGCCCACGACGATATTAGTGGATACTGTCAATAAAATTGAATTTCTCTTCCAGATTCTATAGCTTTGCAAT
>NW_017027505.1:0-212 GCF_001483705.2 Eufriesea mexicana | reverse complement strand
ATCAAAGTTAATTTACTCTGACGAATATTTATTTTTTATTATGGTGTACTCTTGAATCCTCATTGTAGTGATCACTATTATAATAATATCGGCCATTATGGTATCCCATAGTCATCATCGTAAGAGTCTAACGTGGAACTCAAAGAAACACATTTACTATATACTTTACTATGCTTAATTAATTTACTATGACGAATAATTACTCTTTAATT
>NW_017027504.1:0-212 GCF_001483705.2 Eufriesea mexicana | reverse complement strand
GCCCTGGGGTGTCCAGGAGCTGCGGTCGTGGCGCGTTGTGTTGAGCAATGCTACGTTTTGTTAAGTTAGTTTCGGTCTGGTTAGGTTAGGGTATCTTCGACTCATGTGCTATGCTCTTCTCTTCGGGGGATTTCCGCTCTCGATATTGGTCTGCTATACTCCGCTCGACTCTATGGCGACGAGTAATAGCGGCCGTGGCACGTTAGCTTGTG
>NW_017027503.1:0-212 GCF_001483705.2 Eufriesea mexicana | reverse complement strand
GAAACTAATATACTATATACGAGATTCGATTCGAACGCAAATCGACGAAACAAGGTTTCCTAGATCGTCGATTACGATTACGAGTCTCTAATTGCAAATGCGATAAAACAAAATTTATATTACGCAAACTTTCGTACAAATCTTGAACATTTATACTTCATTCGCAAA
The DNA here is from genome assembly GCF_001483705.2 of Eufriesea mexicana. Taxonomy (NCBI): domain Eukaryota; kingdom Metazoa; phylum Arthropoda; class Insecta; order Hymenoptera; family Apidae; genus Eufriesea; species Eufriesea mexicana. The sequence goes on along the minus strand of NW_017027503.1, from coordinate 44 downwards.
TTCTACGTCACCTTTGTTCAACGATGCCAATATATCGGTACTTG
>NW_017027502.1:0-212 GCF_001483705.2 Eufriesea mexicana | reverse complement strand
CAGTGGTGTTCGCCGCACGTAGGTTGTGTTAGGTTACGTTCGGTTATTTTACGATAGACTATGGAAGGGTAGTATGGCTATGACTTTTGTGCTATACAATGCTATTCGGTAGATGCCTGCGCTCTGTATTTCACCACTGTACTATGCTTAAACTTCGGGAGGGCAGCAGTAGTGGTCGCCGCACGTTTTATTGGGTTCGATTACGTTCGGTC
>NW_017027501.1:0-212 GCF_001483705.2 Eufriesea mexicana | reverse complement strand
ACATAAAACCTACCGTACTTATCGTTACTCGTTTGATCTATTAATCATTCAAGGCAGACATACTAAGAATTTAATTGCGGATATATTGCAAGAAAAATCACTAACTGGATTGAAAGAATTTTTAATCGAAAGTCAAAAATCGATCATGGGAGCAGAGTCCGTCGGAGACTATCTCTACCAGTTCTTCGATAGTGAAACTACAATGATAAACC
>NW_017027500.1:0-212 GCF_001483705.2 Eufriesea mexicana | reverse complement strand
ATGATCTGGAATCTGCATGGAAAATACAATTTTACTGACATTTTCGACTAATATCGTAGTGAGATAACTTTCTTGCATAAATAAGGAGGAAAGATTCTATTCGCGTGCTATAGCCACAGCAATGCTTCAGAATCTGGCTGGAAAGTTCAATTTTATTGACAGTTTCGACTAACATCGTGGTGAGCTACCATTTTGCATAAATAAGGAGGGTA
>NW_017027499.1:0-212 GCF_001483705.2 Eufriesea mexicana | reverse complement strand
GGCGTGCTACTACCATTGCAATGCTATAGAATCTTGCTGGAAAATTCAATTTTATTGACGTTTCCGGCGAATATCGGATTGAGTCACCTTTCTCGCATATGTACGAAGGAAAGATCCGTTCGGGGTGCTATAGCCATTGCAATTCTGCAGAATCTGCCGTGAAAATTCAATTTTATTGCCATTTTCTACTAATATCGTGGTGAGATATCTTC
>NW_017027498.1:0-212 GCF_001483705.2 Eufriesea mexicana | reverse complement strand
GGTCGTGGCACGATAGGCTTTGTTCGGCTACGTTAGGTAATGTTACGCTTGGTTACGTTAGGACAGGGATGCTTTGACCCTTGTGCTACACACTCCTATCCGGTGGAGTTCTGCTCTCTCGCACTTCTACAGCGCTCTCATTTGCCCTGCATTGCTTTGTGGAGGACAGCAATAGCGGTCTTGGCACGTAATATATGGCTACGTTACGTTCG
>NW_017027497.1:0-212 GCF_001483705.2 Eufriesea mexicana | reverse complement strand
TGACCTAATCTAACCTAACCGAACGCAGCATAACACAACATGACGCGAGGCTACTACTGCTCCGGGCCAGCCCGGAGCAAAAGAGGGTGCAGTAGAGCAAAATAGATAACAGATACTCTCCGTACAGCAGTGTAAACCACGAAATTCGTTGCAGCATATCCAAACCTATCCAAACGTGACGAGTCCAAGCGTAACATAGCTAAACCTAACTA
>NW_017027496.1:0-212 GCF_001483705.2 Eufriesea mexicana | reverse complement strand
ATACAGATTGTATATAATTGCAATGGCTATATCACGTCAATTGATTCTTACCTCTTTATTTATGCAAGAATCGTACCTCATCACGATATAGGTCGAAAATGTCAATAAAATTGAACTTTCGAGGCAGATTCTGTAACATCGCAATGGCGATAGCACGCCAATAGATTCTTTCCCCCTTATTTATGAAGAAAGATAGCTCACCAAGATATTAG
>NW_017027495.1:0-212 GCF_001483705.2 Eufriesea mexicana | reverse complement strand
CAAGGAGCTGTCAATTAAGTAAAAACCTTTGGATAGAAAAGTCGAAAAAGTTCATCTACTTCTTTATCCTTCAGTCATAAACAAAATCTTCGAATAATATGGAATAATTGTCTCGAAGGGAAAAATCGTTCTTAATCCTCATCAAACGATAGCTTGTTATATGTGATTCTCACTGTGTTGTAGCTAGTTACTGTCAATCTGCGAAAAATTTC
>NW_017027494.1:0-212 GCF_001483705.2 Eufriesea mexicana | reverse complement strand
ATTATGCCCTGCTTGGCTCGGCGGAGGCCAGCAATACTGGTCGCGGCCCGTTAACTTGGGATTTGTTCCGTTTGGGTAGGCTAGGCTCGGCTGGGTCAGGTTGGGATAATTTTAACATACGTCCTCTACACTGATATCCTATAGACTCCTGTGCTATACTCCACCATATTCTGCTTCCCTCTGGGGAAGCCAGCAATAGTGGTCGCGGAACG
>NW_017027493.1:0-212 GCF_001483705.2 Eufriesea mexicana | reverse complement strand
AGTGATCATTGCTAATCTTTTAAGTTTCAGACTGATGAAGCTGAGGTACATAAAGAAAAGAAAGAAGTTCTAATGAAAGCAGTGAGAAGAGGAAAGGTATATTACGTAGAATCAAGAAACAGAAAAGAGGCAGCATATATTAAAAGAGGAAGATGTATGGCATCGACATGCAAATATAAGGATCATTGAAGAAATGGAGAATGAAGAATTAG
>NW_017027492.1:0-212 GCF_001483705.2 Eufriesea mexicana | reverse complement strand
TCGATTGTATGCGATATGCGATCTATTCACCCAGCTATAACAGGTTATTGATCTTGAATAGACATATTCTCTGGCATGAAGGTGGCTGTTCTTTCCATTGTATTCAAGGCGTTAGGCTACCTATTCTCCAAGCTATAACAGATTATGGGTTTTCAGTAGACATATTCTGTGGCGAGAAAATGGCTGTAATTGCCATTGCATTGAAGGCGTTG
>NW_017027491.1:0-212 GCF_001483705.2 Eufriesea mexicana | reverse complement strand
GATGGATTATCTTTGGGTGGATGCAAGTATGGATGCGTGGATAGGCGGATGGATGCATGTATGAATGGATGTATGTGTGGTAGGATTGAGGTATGAATGGATCCATGGATTTACTTATGGATAGATGTATGGATGCAGGGATGTATGGGTGGATGTATGGACGGATGGACAGGTGTATGGAAGTGCATATGTATGAATATTTATATGGACGT
>NW_017027490.1:0-212 GCF_001483705.2 Eufriesea mexicana | reverse complement strand
CTTATATATCCAACCTTAACATAACCAAACGTAGCCTACTGCAACACAGCGTGCATCGACCACAATTACTGTTATCCACATAGCCGTGCAGAATATACTAGAGCGCAGTAGAGCGCAGAAATTAACTGCAATGCAGTGCAAAGCACAAGAGAGGAAGATACTATCCTAATCTGACCTAACCTACCCCATTTAAATGTAGTGTAACTCAGCAT
>NW_017027489.1:0-212 GCF_001483705.2 Eufriesea mexicana | reverse complement strand
AACAACAATGTTATACCTAGGTAAAAATAACTAACTAACTTTGCAACAGTAATTGTCATTATTCTCAATTATTTTTAACACACATTTTAGGATCTAAAGGACAGACGAGAAAGCAACAGTAAGATAGCTTTAGCCGTTTAAGATAGACCTCATTATTTTCTACGGAAAGCGTGCACAAGGAATTTAACAAGAGGATCAATGTTATAATTAGG
>NW_017027488.1:0-212 GCF_001483705.2 Eufriesea mexicana | reverse complement strand
CAAACAGCAATGTATTGCGCGAAAGTCGTAGATATCCCATCCTAACATAACCAAACGCAACATTACTTAACCTACCGTGCAGAGGCCACTAATTCTGGCCTCCCGAGGGCCAAGAAAAATATACAAGTGGTAGAAGAGCGCAGAAAGCTACCGAACAGCAGTGTACAGTACAAAAGTCAAAGCTGTCCCATCCAAACATAACCAAACATATC
>NW_017027487.1:0-212 GCF_001483705.2 Eufriesea mexicana | reverse complement strand
ATTGCAATTCTATAGTATCTGGATGGAAAATTCAATTTTATTAACATTTTCTACTAATATCGTCGTGAACTAACTTTCTTGTATAAATATGGGGAAAGATATTATTGCCGTGCTATAGCCATTACAATGCTATAGATTCTGCCTCGAAAATTCATCTTTATTGACATTTTCGACTCATGTCGTGGTGAGGGATCTTTCTTGCATAAATACGG
>NW_017027486.1:0-212 GCF_001483705.2 Eufriesea mexicana | reverse complement strand
CTCTGCTGTGCTCCAGCATTTTCTGATTGGCCCTGGGAGGCCAACAATGGTGGTCTCGGCACGCCAGGCTGGGCTATGTAACGTTCTGTTAAGATAAGTTTGGTGAGGTAAGGACAGGATAGTTCGGACATATGTGCTCTAATCTGCTCTCCTCCGATCTCTGAGCTCCGTTGCCCTCTAATATGTTCTGTTTGGCTCTGGATAGGTAAGCG
>NW_017027485.1:0-212 GCF_001483705.2 Eufriesea mexicana | reverse complement strand
CGTATATATGCGAGAAAGAGAACTCACCGCGTTATTAGCAGAAAATGTCAATAAAATTGAAGTTTCTATCCAGATACTATAGCATTGCAAAGGCAGTAGCACGCCAATAGAATCTTTCCTTCTTATTTATGCAAGAAAGACAACTCACGGCGGTATTAGTCGAAAATGTCAATAAAACTGAATTTCTCTGCCAGATTCTATAACATTTAAAT
>NW_017027484.1:0-212 GCF_001483705.2 Eufriesea mexicana | reverse complement strand
GTGCCGTGCGCAACGCCCAGCCACCTTAAATAGAGCAGCGCGCTCCAGGAGCGGGCAGTCTATAGCAGTCTAGAACAAGCAGTTACAGTCAGTTACAGTTCGTCCAGTCTATCAGTCTACATCAGTCCGTCAACATCGGTCCGTCTAAGGCGGTCATTCTGTCTACAAACTTCCAACGAGTCAGTCAGTGTCAGTCAGTCATTAGCTTCAGT
>NW_017027483.1:0-212 GCF_001483705.2 Eufriesea mexicana | reverse complement strand
CGGATGTATGGATGTACTGATGTAAGTATGAATGGATGTAACAAAGTATGGATGTACATATGTGTGAATGTATGGATATATGTATGTATGGATGGATAGATATATTTATTGATTATGTATGAATGTATGGTTTTATGGATGCATGGGTTGATGGATATATGGATACGTGGATATATGAATGGGTGATTGTATGTATGCATAGATGTGTGGAA
>NW_017027482.1:0-212 GCF_001483705.2 Eufriesea mexicana | reverse complement strand
TATTATTAAGTTGTAAAATAAATTTGTAATAAAATGACACTTCGTACCTTCGATTTTATAGGAGTATTAGGATATTTATAGGAATTGGAATTTAATTGGAATATACAATAGGAATTTATAGGAATATTTCGTAATTTCCTTTACCTATATTTTTCTTTTCTCTTCTTTTTGTTAAAATTACGTAGAAACCTTATGGGGGTTTTCAAACGATT
>NW_017027481.1:0-212 GCF_001483705.2 Eufriesea mexicana | reverse complement strand
TTGCAATGCTATAGAATCTGCTTGGAAAATTCAATTTTATTTACATTTTCGGCTAATATCGTGCTGAGCTAACTTTCGTGCATAAATAAGGAGGAAAGAGTCTATTGAGGTGCTATTGCCATTGCGTTGCTATAGCATCTCGTTGGAAGATACAATTTTACTGACATTATCGACTAATATCGTGGTGAGCCGACTTTCTTTCTAAAAAAATG
>NW_017027480.1:0-212 GCF_001483705.2 Eufriesea mexicana | reverse complement strand
CGAGTTTATTGCAGCACGCGAATGAAATATATTTCTGACCACTTTGCTGCTCCAAGATCCGTCCCGAGCCCTCTGTCCCAGCTCTCGGGTCCACGATTCTCTGCCCAAGACGATCATTAATGGACGAACATGGAATCCGTCTTAATCCCTTTTGCGTGCTTGCAAGGCTTCGTCGTGTAAGACTCGTTAAAGAAATATGGGTCAATGTGCAG
>NW_017027479.1:0-212 GCF_001483705.2 Eufriesea mexicana | reverse complement strand
CTAAAGCTTGTGTACGTTTGGCTAGGATAGGATTTACAAAGTTAGGATAGGTTAGGTTACGTCAGGTTAGGTTAGGTTAGGTCAGATTAGGTCAGGTCTGGTCAAGTCCGGTCAGGTCAGTTCAGTTAGTTCATGTCAGGTCAGGTCAGGTCAGGTCAGTGCAGGTCAGGCCAGGCCATGCAATGTCAGGCCAGGTCATGTCAAGTCTGGTC
>NW_017027478.1:0-212 GCF_001483705.2 Eufriesea mexicana | reverse complement strand
GATTCTACTGGCGTGCTATAGCCATTGCAATGATATAGAAAGTGCCTGTCAGATTCAATTTTATTGACATTTTCGACTAATATCGTGGTTAAATATCTTTCTTGCGTAAATAAGGAGGAAATATTCTATTGGCGTCCTACTGCCATTGGAATGCCAAAGCATCTGTTTGGAAAAATCAATTTTATTGACATTATCGACTAAAATGGTGGTGA
>NW_017027477.1:0-212 GCF_001483705.2 Eufriesea mexicana | reverse complement strand
AAATGTCCATAAAATTGAATTTTCCAGTCAGATTCTATAGCATTGCAATGGCTATAGAATGCCCATAGGATCTTTCCTCCTTATTTATGCAACAAAATTAGCTCACCGCGATATTAGACTAAAATATTAATAAAATTGAATTTTCCAGGCAGATTCTATAGCATCGAAATGGCTATAGCATGCCAATAGAATCTTTCCTCGTTGTTTATGCA
>NW_017027476.1:0-212 GCF_001483705.2 Eufriesea mexicana | reverse complement strand
GCCTCGCCTGGACTGACCTGCCCTGACCTGAACTGACCTGTCCTGACCTGACTTGACCTGACCCGACCAAACTTGACCTGACTGATCCGAACTGAGCTGATTTGAGCTGACCGGACCTGACCTGACTTGACCTGACCTAACCAGACCTTACCTGACCTGACCAGCCCCGACCTTGCCTGGCCTGCCCTGACCTGATGTGACCTGACATGACA
>NW_017027475.1:0-212 GCF_001483705.2 Eufriesea mexicana | reverse complement strand
GCAGGTCAGGTCAGGTCATGTCAGGTCAGGTCATGTCAGGTCAGGTCAGGTCAGTCAGGACAGATCAGGTCTGGTAAGGCCGGTTAAAGGCAGGTCAGGTCAGGTCAGTCAGGACAGGTCAAGTCTGGTAAGGCCGGTTAAAGGCAGGACAGGTCAGGTCAGCTCAGGTCAGGTAAGGTCAGCTCAGGACATGTCGGATCAGTCAGGTCAGG
>NW_017027474.1:0-212 GCF_001483705.2 Eufriesea mexicana | reverse complement strand
AGCATAATAGGGTGCAGAAGTCCACCGAACATCAGTGTATGCCGCAAAAGTCAAAGCCATGCCGGTCAAACATGACCTACCCTGTCGAAGCCAATCGTAACATAACGCAAACGAACGTACCACAGCCACAACTGCTGGCCACCCCGCATACAAGCAGAGTCTTGTAGACTAACGCAGAGCGCAGGTATCAACCGAATAGCAGCGTATGGCAC
>NW_017027473.1:0-212 GCF_001483705.2 Eufriesea mexicana | reverse complement strand
AACGCCTTCAATCCAATGGCAAGTAGAGCCATCTACTTGCCAGAGAATAAGTATATTCAAAATCTGTAAGCTGTCATAGCTTGGTGACTAGATCGCCATACGCCTTCAATCCAATGGCAAGTACTCCCATCTACATGCCAGAGAATAGTTCTATTCAAAATCTATATCCTGTTATATCATGGTGAATAGATGGCCTAACGCCTTCAATCCAA
>NW_017027472.1:0-212 GCF_001483705.2 Eufriesea mexicana | reverse complement strand
TAGCTTAACCCGACGTGCCGGGACCACTATTTGCGGCATCCCCAAAGTCGAGGAGAGAATAGTGGAGCAATGTAGAGTGCAGCAATCCACCGAATACCAGTGAAAAGCACAAAAGCCAAATCTGTCTTGTCCTAACTTAACCAAACGATGCTCAACCAAGCGTAACATATCTCAACCTAACGTGCCACGACCACTATCGCTCGCCTCCCCAG
>NW_017027471.1:0-212 GCF_001483705.2 Eufriesea mexicana | reverse complement strand
AGGTAAACGTTTACCTCGGTGCAGTAGGTAAAAGTCAAATATTTTCTTTCAGCGATACTGTCTAGAATGTTTAGAATATTTACCTGGTCGTTAAGCGCGTGAAATAACCACGCGACCAATCACGATCGATAGGATCAGCTGGCTGACGGAGAATACGCGGCACGATTAATCGGTTTTATGTAACACGGTTTCGTTAATAATTTTATACGCTC
>NW_017027470.1:0-212 GCF_001483705.2 Eufriesea mexicana | reverse complement strand
CTACTATACTCCGCTCGACTCCGGCGTGGCGTGCAATAGACGTCGTGGTACGTTAGGCTGAGTAAGGTTATATTTGGTTAGGAACGATTAGGCTAAGTTTGATTAGGGTAACACTGACTGTCGTGCTGCACACAGCTTTTCAGTGGTCATCTATGATCTACTGTGCTCTACTACATTCTGTTTCGCTCCGGGGAGGCCAGGAGTAGTAGTCT
>NW_017027469.1:0-212 GCF_001483705.2 Eufriesea mexicana | reverse complement strand
AAGTTCACGTTATACCTAAAGTGGAGTTATAACATCTGGGAATGAAATATTCCGGGATATTCTCCTTCCTTATTCTCTGTTTCCTTTCGTTCCTCTCTTTAATCTTTTCACAGAGGAATTTGCAAAAATTTTTTGAAAAAGATCGTAACTTTTAGTTATACGTAAAATTCCGTGGCTGACGTAGGAACGGAGCATTAGAAACTCATGGTTGC
>NW_017027468.1:0-212 GCF_001483705.2 Eufriesea mexicana | reverse complement strand
AGCGACCATGTACCTACGGCCGGGGAGACTGTCTCTCTCTCTTGTTGTAACGTAGGTCAGAGTGACCACGGGCTGGCGTGTGGGGGCCCGCCTTTTCGAGAAAGAGCGGCCCGGGCGCGCGGCGTCGCGTGATGTTCGCTCGGCGCCCGCATGGCATGCGTGCGTTGCAGTGTGGTGGTATGCGTGTTGTGTACGCCTGTAATCGTCCCGTC
>NW_017027467.1:0-212 GCF_001483705.2 Eufriesea mexicana | reverse complement strand
GCAAACATCCATACAAACATCCATACATACATCGATACATCCATACATTCATGCAACCAAACACCTGTATATCAATACATCCATTGATCCATAAATCCATCCTTGCCCACATACATCCTTCCATGCATTCATCCATCCATACACCCATTCATCCATCCATGCATCCCTTGATCCACCCATCCATTCATCCACTCTTCCGTCCTTCCACCCAT
>NW_017027466.1:0-212 GCF_001483705.2 Eufriesea mexicana | reverse complement strand
TTCCTACATACTTATGCCAGGAAGCTAGCCACCACGATATTAGTCGAAAATGTCAATAAAATTTAACTTTCCAGACCGATCCCGCAGTATTGCAATGACTATAGCACGCCAGTAGAGCCTTTCCCCATTATTTATGCAAGAAAGGTAAAGCTCCACAATATTATTCGAGAATGTCAATAAAATTCAATTTTCCGGACAGATTCTATAGCATT
>NW_017027465.1:0-212 GCF_001483705.2 Eufriesea mexicana | reverse complement strand
TGGATTGTAGAACGCATAAATCCATAGAATCGAAGTGCATATCGGAAAAGTCTAAGCTATCCAAACCCAAGCCTAACCCAAGCAAACAAACGTAACCAAACATACTCTATCTCTGCATTACGTGCGGCGACCACTATTGTTGGCATCCTCAGCGCCAAGCAGAGCACATTAGAGCATATTAGAGCGCAGCCATTCACAGAATAGCAGAGTAC
>NW_017027464.1:0-212 GCF_001483705.2 Eufriesea mexicana | reverse complement strand
CATAAATAAGGAGGAAAGATTCTATTGGCGTGCTATAGCCATTGCAATGCTACAAAATCTGGCCGGAAAATTCATCATTATTGGCATTTTCGACTAATATCGTGGTGAGCTAGCTTTCGTGCATAAATGAGGAGGAAAAATTCTATTGCCATGCTATAGCCATTGCAATGCTATAGAATCAGGCTGGAAAATTCAATTTTATTGTCATTTTC
>NW_017027463.1:0-212 GCF_001483705.2 Eufriesea mexicana | reverse complement strand
ATAATATTGAACTTTCCAGCAAGATTCTATAGCATTGCAAAGCCTATAGCACGCCAATAGAACATTTCCTCCTTATTTATGCGAGAAGGATAACTCACCACGATATTAGCCGAAAATGTCAATAAAATAGAATTTTCCACGAAGATCCAATTGCATTGCAATGCCTATAGCACGCCAATAGAAACTATCCTACTTATATATGCGAGAATGTC
>NW_017027462.1:0-212 GCF_001483705.2 Eufriesea mexicana | reverse complement strand
TCCTCGGTACGATAGTGTGAGTTATGCAACGTTTGGATATCCTCTGTTGGTTTCGGATAGGTTAGAGTAGCTTTGACTTCTCCTACCTATATGTGATTCTACAGATTTCTGGGCTCTCCTCTCCACTAATATGACCAGCTTGACACTGAGGAAGGCAGCAACAGCGGTCTCGGCACGTTAGTTTGAGTTATCCTACGTTTGCATATGTTCTG
>NW_017027461.1:0-212 GCF_001483705.2 Eufriesea mexicana | reverse complement strand
ATCTTCTCACCAAGCTATAACAAGTTATAGATTGTGAATAGACCTATTCTCTGGCTAGTAGATGGCTGTACTTGCCATTGGGCGCAGACGTCTGGCGACCTATTAACCAAGCTACAACGGATTTTAGATTTTGAATAGACCAATACTCAGGCAAGTAGATGGCTGTACTTGCCATTCGATAGAAGGCGTTAGGCGATCTATTCACCAAGCTA
>NW_017027460.1:0-212 GCF_001483705.2 Eufriesea mexicana | reverse complement strand
TTATGTTGGGTTAGTCTAAGTTTGGTTGGGATAGCTTTAACTTTTGTGCTTCGCGCTGCTATTGGGAAAACCTCTGGGCTCTACTCACCTCTAGCATGACCTGCTTGGCTCTGAGGGTGCAGCACTAGAGGTTTAGGCACGTTAGGTTTAGTTTGCCTATGTTTGTTTATGCTCTTTTGGTTTCGGTTTGGTTTGGGTAGCTCTGACTATTC
>NW_017027459.1:0-212 GCF_001483705.2 Eufriesea mexicana | reverse complement strand
CAGTAGACTGTATACAGCCCCCCAACTGTTTACTTTCTAAAAATTATGTCAAAATTTGGACGAAAAATATATTTGATACCAGTTCTCCTCGAAGCTGAAATAGATCACTGCATGCAATGGAAATATTAATAGCAGAAAATAGAGAATAGGAAGATAGGAAAGAATTTTATTGAAATTTCACTGAATATTATCAATAGCACGTTATACATTAC
>NW_017027458.1:0-212 GCF_001483705.2 Eufriesea mexicana | reverse complement strand
ATTCCTACAGAGAGGAAGCGTCTATCGCCCCTATGAAACTGTAATGTAACTATGTCAAAAAATTACGAAAATCTGAAAGAAATCTCACAAGAAGCACACCAGGTACCTCAGATGACTTGCTTCCACCTAGTAATTGATATAAATTTTGTATTAGGGTAATGTAATAAATTCTTCAATCTTTCAAAAAAATTCGAGAATTCCGTATTTACATT
>NW_017027457.1:0-212 GCF_001483705.2 Eufriesea mexicana | reverse complement strand
GACGTACACTGCGATTCCATGGATTCCTTCCTTCTACTCTGCACTAACGCGCCCTGCTTGACTATGTGACGGCCAGCAGTAGTGGTCGCGGTACGTTAGGATGAGTTGGTTTCGTTCGGTTATGTTACGATTGGCTAGGTTACAAGATAATGGCTTTGGCTTTAGTGCTACAGTCTGCCATTAGGTGGGTTTCTGCGCCGTAATGTGTTCTA
>NW_017027456.1:0-212 GCF_001483705.2 Eufriesea mexicana | reverse complement strand
AAAATGTCAATAAGATTGCACTTTCCAGTCAAATACTACAGCATAGAAATGGCTATTGCACGCCAAAGAGATCTATCCTCCATATTTATGCGAGAAACTTTGCTCACCACGATATTAGTCGAAAATGTCAGGAAAATTGACAATTACTCTCAGATTCCATTGCATTGCAATGTCTGTGGCACGCCAATAGAATCTGTCCTCCTTATTTATGC
>NW_017027455.1:0-212 GCF_001483705.2 Eufriesea mexicana | reverse complement strand
ATTATTTATGCAAGAAAGTGAGCTCACCACGATATTAGTAGAAACTGGCAAAAAAATTGAATTTTCCAGGCAGATGATATAGCATTGCAATGGCCATAGCTCGCCAATAGAATATTTCATTATTATTTATGCAAGAATGTCATTTCACAACGATATTAGTCGAAGATGTCAATAAAAATGTATTCTCCAGCCAGATCATATAGGATTGCAAT
>NW_017027454.1:0-212 GCF_001483705.2 Eufriesea mexicana | reverse complement strand
AAAATTGAATTTCCGTTCCAGATTCTAGAGCTTTGCAATGCCCAGAGCACGCCAGCAGAATGTATCCGCCTTATTTATGCAAGAAAGATCGATCACCTCATTATTAGTCGAAAATGTCAATAAAATTGTGTTTTTCGGACAGATTCGATAGCATTGCAATTGCTACAGCTAGTAAATAGAATCTTTCTTCCTCATTTATGCAAAAAAGGTTG
>NW_017027453.1:0-212 GCF_001483705.2 Eufriesea mexicana | reverse complement strand
CGCATAAATAAGGAAGAAAGATTCTTTTGGCGAAATATAGCCATTGCAATGCAATAGAATCTGACTGGAGACTTCGTTTTTAATGACATTTTCGCATAATATCGTGGTGTGCATGCTTTCTCGCATCAATAAAGAGGAAACATCCTATTGGCGTGCTATACACATTGCAATGCAACAGAATCTTACTGTAAAGTACAATTTTATTGATATTT
>NW_017027452.1:0-212 GCF_001483705.2 Eufriesea mexicana | reverse complement strand
GGGGAGTCCAGCAATGGTGGTCGCGGCACCGTGTGTTGTGTTAGGCTATGCTTGGTTAGGTTCTGTTTGTTTGGGTCAGACATTGGTAGCATAGACTTTTCCGCTATGCACTGTGGTTGTATGGATCTCTGCTTTCCAGTGTCCACTAATATGTTCTGCTTGGCTCTGGAAATGCCAGCCAATCGTGGTCGCGCCATGTTATGATGTGTTTT
>NW_017027451.1:0-212 GCF_001483705.2 Eufriesea mexicana | reverse complement strand
CCTGCTATACACTGTAATGCGTTGGATTTCTGCGCTTTGCCGTGCTCTAGTATATTTTGCTCGTCTCTGGCGGTAAGGCAATAGTGGTCTCGTCGTGTTATGTTTAGTTAGGGTATGTTTGTATGTGTTACGTTTGGCTACGTCAGGTAAGGGTACTTTGGCTTTTTTGCGATACAATGTTGTTCGTTGGATTTATGCGTTCTAATGTGCTC
>NW_017027450.1:0-212 GCF_001483705.2 Eufriesea mexicana | reverse complement strand
ATAGCTTGGTGAATAGATCGCCTAACGCCTTCAATCCAATGGCAAGTACAGTCATCTACTTCCAAGAGAATAGGTCTATTCAAAATCTATGATCCGTTATAGCTTGGTGAATAGATCGCTAAACGCCATCAATTCCATGGCAAGTACAAACATATACATGCCTGAAAATAGGTCTATTCAAACTCTATAATCTGTTATAGCTAGGCGTATAG
>NW_017027449.1:0-212 GCF_001483705.2 Eufriesea mexicana | reverse complement strand
CTTTGTTCTTTCTTCTCGACTTTTGTTTCCTCGTGCCGCGGAAGCCCTCCACCCGGCAGCTTCATCAGTTACAGTTCAGTCCCCAGTTGCTACCGAACGGCCCTCGAATTCGGTCTCGTCTCGTCTGTATCTGACACTTGCTAGCGAATAACGCTATGTCTCGGTCTTGGCTTGTGTCTTTCCAATTTATCTCGGTTTCGTTTCGCATCTAT
>NW_017027448.1:0-212 GCF_001483705.2 Eufriesea mexicana | reverse complement strand
TTCAATTTTATTGAGATTTTCGAATAATATCGTGGTGAGCAACCATTTCTGCATAAATAAGGTCGAAAGATTCTATTGTTTTGCTATAGCCATTGCATTGCAGTAGAATCTGTCTGGAAGGCTCAATTCTATTGACATTGTCGATTAATATCGTGGCGAGCATTTTTCCGCGTAAATAATGTGGAAAGATACTACTGGTTTGCTATTTCCAT
>NW_017027447.1:0-212 GCF_001483705.2 Eufriesea mexicana | reverse complement strand
AGCTAGCTGTCTTGCATAAATAAGGAGGAAATATACTGTTGGCGTACTATAGGCATTACAATGTAACTGAATCTTGCTGGAATATTCAATTTTCTTGATATTTTCGACTAATACCGATGTGAGCTATCTTCCTTGCTTAGGTAAGGAGAAAAGATACTTTTGGCGTGCTATATCCATTGCAATGCTTTAGAATGTGGCTAAAAAACTCAATT
>NW_017027446.1:0-212 GCF_001483705.2 Eufriesea mexicana | reverse complement strand
TTAATCGAAAATGTCAATAAAATTGAACTTTACAAACAGATTCTATTACATTGCAATGGCTATATCGCGCCAATAGAATCTTTCCCCCTCATTTATACGAAAAAGTGTGCTCACAACAATATTAGTCGAAGATGTCAATGAAATTAAATCTTCCAGCCAGATTCTATAGCATTGCAATGGCTATAGCACGTCAGTGGTATCTTTCCTCCTGA
>NW_017027445.1:0-212 GCF_001483705.2 Eufriesea mexicana | reverse complement strand
GTTCACAAATATTATGTTGAGAAAGCGTCCCTGCGGGAAAAAGGAGGACAGATCCTATTGTTTCGCTACAGCTAATGCATTACCAAAGAATATGTGTGAAAATTTCAATTCTAATATCGTTTTCGACTAATATCGTGGTGAGCAACATATTCTGCGTAAATAAGGAGGAAGGAAGCAATTGGTTTGCTATAACCATTGCATTGCGATAGAAT
>NW_017027444.1:0-212 GCF_001483705.2 Eufriesea mexicana | reverse complement strand
TACCCGATAGCATTTTCAGAACGGTTGGCCTATACATGAAATACTGGTAGTGGCTTTGGCAAGCGACAACACGGTATTGAGTGTAGCCATCTACACACTGCTACAGCCATTGTAATCATCTTTTCTCTTGTAATCTGAGATCTTCAGCAGTTGTGGAATGATCAATGTGCAGAGCAATTTTCGATGGACGCATTCACATATGTCAATACATT
>NW_017027443.1:0-212 GCF_001483705.2 Eufriesea mexicana | reverse complement strand
CACGTATCTCACCACGATTACGAAGGATGGGACAACTACCGTGTCGACGGAGGAGCAGGTACATAGTAGTCTTTTTATTTACTCCTTTTTCATTCATTCTCTTTTCTCCTTTTTATTTTTTTCCCTATTTATTTTGCCTTTTTCTTTCTTTTTTTTTTACTATTTTTCCTTTCTCCACTTTCAAACTCCTTTTATTTCCGTATTTTTTTCAT
>NW_017027442.1:0-212 GCF_001483705.2 Eufriesea mexicana | reverse complement strand
TTCGGCGCACTACTGTGTTCTAATATCTCCTTCTCGGATCTGGGAGGCCAAGAATAGTGGCCGTGGCACTTTATCTCTATTTTGGCTACGTTTAGTTAGGTTACGTTTGTTTGGGTTAGGTTTAGATAGCTTGGACACTTGTGCCATACGCTGCGGCTTTATGGGTTTCTGCCCTCCACTCTCGTCAAATGTGTTCTGCATGCTCCAGGGAG
>NW_017027441.1:0-212 GCF_001483705.2 Eufriesea mexicana | reverse complement strand
GGGGCAGAAATCCACCTAATAGCAGATTATAGCGCGAAGGTCGAAGCCACCCCTCCTAACGAAGCCAACCGTAATGTAACCCAACTAACGTGCCCAGACCGCAATTGCTGCAATCGCCAGAGCCGAGCAGGACATACTAAAGCACTGTAGAGTGCAGAAATCCACCGAATAGCAGTGTACAGCAAAGGAGATATAGCTATTCTTACCAAACT
>NW_017027440.1:0-212 GCF_001483705.2 Eufriesea mexicana | reverse complement strand
CGAGTCGTCAGTGGTGTAGCCAGGTCTGTGGTCAGACGAGTAGCGCAGGTACGAGTTTCATCGGCTAATCGCGAGTAGCGTAACTGCGCGTCTGGTCTGGGATTAAACTCTCTTTTCTTCTTGCAATTTTACCGTAAATCTTTCCGAGACTCTCTCCTCTCGGTTCTTCATTTTCGTTGTTATTATTATTTTTTGCAGTATGATAGTATATA
>NW_017027439.1:0-212 GCF_001483705.2 Eufriesea mexicana | reverse complement strand
TCTCCACGATATCAGTCAAACATGTCATCAACATTGAGCATTCCAGCCTGATTCTACTGCATTGCAATGGCTATAGCACTACAGAAGCGTCTTTCCTCCTTACTTAGTCGAGGCAGTTAGCTCACCACGATGTTAGTAGAGAATGACATCAAAATTGAATTTTCCACGAAGATTCTATTGCATTACAATGCCTACTGCACGCCATTAGAATC
>NW_017027438.1:0-212 GCF_001483705.2 Eufriesea mexicana | reverse complement strand
TGTATCTGGCAGGAAAATTCATTTTTATTGACATTTACGACTAATATCGTGGTGACACAACTTACTTGCATAAGTAAGGGGGAAAGATACTTTTGGCGTGCTGTAGCCTTTGCAATGCTGTGGACTCTAGCATGAAAATTCAATTTTATTGACATTTTCGACTGATATCGTGGTGACCTAACTTTGTTGCATAAATAAGGAGGGTAGACACT
>NW_017027437.1:0-212 GCF_001483705.2 Eufriesea mexicana | reverse complement strand
GAACGTAGGTGACACGTGTATCTTGTGATCCTTGGAACATTGAATTTGATAACAGGGAAATGGTTGTACAATGCGATTTTTTGATGATGGGGCCTGTCGGTGTGCAGACTATGATATTATTCATAACTATTTCAGTGTTTGGCTACTTGGCTTCGTTCTGATCAACGTATACACGTTGAAGGATAGAGGTCTATATAATTATCTTCCATCTT
>NW_017027436.1:0-212 GCF_001483705.2 Eufriesea mexicana | reverse complement strand
ATGTTACGATTGGCTATATTATGTTTGGTTACGTTAGGATAGGATAGCTTTGACTTTTCTGCTGTAAACGTCTGCTCGGCGGATTACTGCGCTCTAGCGTGCTCTAATAATCTCTGCTTTGCTCCGGGGAGTCCAGAAATTGTGTCCGTGGCACGTCAGGTTGTGTTAGGTTACGGTTGGTTAGGTTGCCGTAGATGGGGTTATATTTTTAT
>NW_017027435.1:0-212 GCF_001483705.2 Eufriesea mexicana | reverse complement strand
GTGTATGTATGGACATATGTATTGACGTGTGTATGTATGTATGGATGGGTGGATGGGTGGATTATTGTATGGATGCATGGATCGATGGATGTATGGTTCGGTGGATGAATGGGTGGATGGATGTACTTATGGTTGTATGAAAGTTTGTGTGTATGGATGTATGTTTGGATGAATGTGTGGGTGTATGTATGGATTTATGTATCGATGTGTGT
>NW_017027434.1:0-212 GCF_001483705.2 Eufriesea mexicana | reverse complement strand
CAAACGTAATATAATCACACGTACCATAACACAACCGAACGCGCCGGGACCACTGTTGCTGGAGTCCGCAGAGCCAAGCAGAAATATCAGAGGAGAGTAGGGCGTAGGAGTCCATAGAAAGGAGGCGTATAGCAGAAAAGTCAAAGACACCATAACCTGACCTAAACTAACATAACCTCTCCAAGCGTAACCTAACTCGAACTAACATGCCG
>NW_017027433.1:0-212 GCF_001483705.2 Eufriesea mexicana | reverse complement strand
TAACATAGCGGAAAATAACGTGCAGCAGCAGCTATTGCTGGCACTCCCAGATGTGAGCAGAGAGCATTAGAACACAGTAGAGCGCAGTATTCCATAGAATAAGAGTATATAGCAGGAAAGTCAATGCAACGAAACCAAACCCAAACTACCATAACCTAACCATACGTAGCGTAACTCAACCTATCGAGCGATGACCACTATAGCTGTTCTCC
>NW_017027432.1:0-212 GCF_001483705.2 Eufriesea mexicana | reverse complement strand
GCAGCGAACAGTAGAGCATAGTAGATCTCAGAAACCCAGGGAAGAACAGTCTGAAGCACAAAAGTCAAAGTAGCCTTTCGTAACCTAGCCAAAGGTAGCATATCCACACGTAACCTAACACAACCTAACACGACGAGACAGCTATTGCTGACCTCCGCAGAGACAAGTAAGGTGCACTAGATCACACCGGTTCGCAGAAACCCCCTGCATTG
>NW_017027431.1:0-212 GCF_001483705.2 Eufriesea mexicana | reverse complement strand
TCAATAAAATTGAATTTTCCAGCCAGATTCTATGGCATTGCAATGGCTGTAGCACGCCAATAGTACCATTCCTCCTGATTTATGCCAGAAAGGTAGCTCACTTCGATATTAATCGAAAATGTCAGGAAAATTGAATTTTGCAGCCAGATTCCAGAGCATTGCAATGGCTATAACACGCCAATAGTACCTTTCCTCCTTATTTATGCAAGAAA
>NW_017027430.1:0-212 GCF_001483705.2 Eufriesea mexicana | reverse complement strand
CTGGTTGGTCTTGAGTTGTAGTAGGATAAGTTTTGGAACTGGAGAAGGAGAATTTGTTTTAATAGGTAACTGTTTAAGGGATGGGTGGGTTCTGGAAGGTTTCGGTGGTCGAGAACCCCGTTGTCGTCAGTGGACATATTTATTGCGTATCTGACGCCCTAATTCTATATCCTTTTTTATTCTAATACGTTGTAAAATTATTAAAAATGCTT
>NW_017027429.1:0-212 GCF_001483705.2 Eufriesea mexicana | reverse complement strand
ACCAACCTACAACAGATTATAGATTTTGAATAGACCTCTCCTCTGGCAAGTAGATGGCAGTACATGCCATTGGATTGGAGGCGCTAGGCGATGTATTCACCAAGCTATAAGGGACTATAGACTTTCAAAAGACCTATTCTCTGGCAAGGAGATGGCGGTACTTGGCATTGGATAGAAGGCGTTGGGCGACCAATTCACCAAGCTATAACAGA
>NW_017027428.1:0-212 GCF_001483705.2 Eufriesea mexicana | reverse complement strand
TTAGTCAAAATGTCAATAAAATTGCAGTTTGCAGACAGATTCTATAACATCGCAATGACAATATCACGCCAGTAGAATCTTTCATCCTTATATATGGAAGAAAGCTAGTTCAGGACGATATTAACCGAAAATGTCAATAAAATTCAATATTCCAGCCAGATTCAACAGCAATTGTATGGTTATACCACGTCAGTAGTATCTTCCCTCCTTAT
>NW_017027427.1:0-212 GCF_001483705.2 Eufriesea mexicana | reverse complement strand
TTAACTTTCTTGCATAAATAAGGAGGAAAGATTCTATTGGCGTGCTGTAGGCATTGCAAAGCTACAGAATCTCCCTGGAAAATTCAATCTTATTGACATTTTCGACTAATATCGTGTAGAGCTAACACTATTGCATATATTAAGAGGAAGGATCCAATTGGCGTAATACAGCCGTCGCAATGCTATAGAGTCTGGCTGGAAAGTTCAATTTT
>NW_017027426.1:0-212 GCF_001483705.2 Eufriesea mexicana | reverse complement strand
CAATAGTGGTCTAGGCACGTTAGACTGAGTTATGTTACGGTCGGTTATGACACGCTTCGTTTGTTAGGATGTGTAACCACGAATATTGTGAAGTTCACTGCTTTTCGGTGAACGTTTGCTCCCTTCATTTCTCTACTATACTCTGATACACCCCCGGCATGCCAGAAATAGCGGTCGTGGCACGAAATATTGTGATAGGTTACGTTCGGTTA
>NW_017027425.1:0-212 GCF_001483705.2 Eufriesea mexicana | reverse complement strand
TAGGGATGTTTGTATGGATGTGAGTATGGATGTATGTATGGGTCTATGTATCGATGGATGGATGAACTAACGGATGGATATATTCATGGTTGGACGTGTGGATGGATGGATATATGTATAGGCGGACGTACGTATGGATGGATGCATGGTTGGATATCAGGATGAGAGGATGGGATTGTGGATGGATGGATGGATGGATGGATGGATGGATG
>NW_017027424.1:0-212 GCF_001483705.2 Eufriesea mexicana | reverse complement strand
CTCGCGCGATGAAGATATTTGGGACCAAGTGAGCGTAACAGTCATGGATTCTTGGTCTATAGGATCATTTTCGACACGTAGTCGGTCCATTTTTGCGGTAATAGAAAACAGTAGAGACTTTGCCAAGAGTCCTAACTGATCCTGACAATATTTCCTAGTTAGGTGATGATCATAGTCAAAGTGCATCTTCAAATTGTCAATTTCCATTCATT
>NW_017027423.1:0-212 GCF_001483705.2 Eufriesea mexicana | reverse complement strand
CTTGCCATTGGATTGAAGGCGTTAGGCGCCCTATTCGCCAAGCTATAACAGATTATATATTTTTATTGGAACAAATCTCTGGCAAGTTGATGGCAGTACTTGCCATTGGATTGTTGGCGTTAAGCGATCTATTCACCATGCTATGACAATTTATAGATTTTGAATAGACCTATTCTCTGGCAAGTAGATGACTGTACTAGCCATTGGATTGA
>NW_017027422.1:0-212 GCF_001483705.2 Eufriesea mexicana | reverse complement strand
TTACGTTCGGCTATGTTACGTTTGGCCTGGCTAGGAGAGTATAGCCTTGAAATTTGTGCTATACATTACTATCCGGTGGAATTCTGCGCTCCACAGTGCACTAATATGCTCTGCTTCGCTCTGGGAAGATGAGATATTGTGGTGCAGGCACGATAGGTTGTGCTATGTTCGTTTTCTTAGGTAACGTTCAATTTAGCTTTGTTAGGATGGCT
>NW_017027421.1:0-212 GCF_001483705.2 Eufriesea mexicana | reverse complement strand
GTCCAGACTCAAGTGTTATGAAAATATGATGCAAATTCAGTGATCGAGTAATCTTATTCTCTAATTATTCGATAAAAGAAACAAGAGAATTATTTGTAGAATTACAAATACCAATATTTCATTATAGAATTCGTATTTTTGTTTAACACGTTACTACATGTGACTGAAATCGTTGAAGCTTTTGTGAAGAAATTATGATATAATTAGCTTTA
>NW_017027420.1:0-212 GCF_001483705.2 Eufriesea mexicana | reverse complement strand
CGTACCAGAAATGGTGGCAGCGGCGCGTTACCTTGAGTTAGGTTACGATTGTTTATGTTAGGTATGTTTGGGATAGGTTAGGGTATCTTTGACTTTCGTACCACTCATTACCATTCTGTGGACCCCTGCGCACTACTCTCCGCTAATATGCCCTGCTCGGCGATGTGTTGGCAAACAATAGTGTGGTAGGCACGTTAGGTTGGGATTGATTA
>NW_017027419.1:0-212 GCF_001483705.2 Eufriesea mexicana | reverse complement strand
CCTCAGCAACCCCCTGGTGGAGGACCCCCTACAGATCCTTGATAGAACTATGTAATTTATAATTGAATGAAGTTTCCGAATTTGAGGTATAAATAACTAGCAGACCCGGGACCAAACGCTCATCCCCTTTTCCTTTCGTCCTTTCCAGTCCTACCACAACGAGAATACCTACGACTAGGCCCTACTTCATACAACCCCCTGAGGGAAGGACT
>NW_017027418.1:0-212 GCF_001483705.2 Eufriesea mexicana | reverse complement strand
GGAGAGGTGTCTTCGACCGCAGGGCTATAGTCTGCTATTAGGTGGACTTCTGCGCCCTGCAGTACTCTAATGCTTTCAGCTTGGCTTTTGAAGGCCAGCAATAGTGGCCTCGGCACGTTACGTTGAGTTAAGATCTGCTTGCATATGTCCTGCTTGTATGGGTAACTATGACTCTTCTGATATATACTGCGATTCTATGGGTCTCTGCGCCG
>NW_017027417.1:0-212 GCF_001483705.2 Eufriesea mexicana | reverse complement strand
TTGCAATGCTGCAGAATCGGGCTGGAAATTTCAATATCAATGACATTTGCCATTAATATCGTGTTCAGCTGGCTTCCTGGCATAAGTATGGAGGAAAGATCATTTTGGCGCGCTATAACCATTGCAATGCTGTTGAATCTGGCCGGAATATTCAATTTTATTGACATTTTCGGCTTATGCGGTGAGCTAACATTCTTGCATTAACATGGAGG
>NW_017027416.1:0-212 GCF_001483705.2 Eufriesea mexicana | reverse complement strand
AACAGGATCGTTCCTCCTTATTTATGCAGGAAAGTTAGCTCACCGCGATATTATTCGAAAATGACAATAAACTTGTATTTTCCAGTCAGATTCTATAGCATTGAAATGCCTACATCATGCCAATAGAATCTTCCTTCATAATTTATGCGGGAAAGGTAGCTCACCGCGATATATGACAAAAATGTCAATAAATCTGTATTTTCCAGCCAGAT
>NW_017027415.1:0-212 GCF_001483705.2 Eufriesea mexicana | reverse complement strand
CAGTTGCCGTTGGATTTATTTGTTCCCTTATGATATAAATTCGACAGCAACTCTAGAATAATCTATGTATTGTTCAGATATGGCTGGAGATATTTACAATTGGCGTTACTGTACTTGGTACATTCACGAACACAGCAGAGTAATCGTCGGATTAATCTGTTCAATGACGATTTAAATCCAACAGCAATTCTAGAATGTCAAAAGCCAGATCG
>NW_017027414.1:0-212 GCF_001483705.2 Eufriesea mexicana | reverse complement strand
ATAAACGGTTTCATCGGTCCCTTGATTTATCTCGCTGCTCCCAACTCCCTTCCCTCTCCACTCATACACGACAGCCGAAATTTTCGATCTTCTTTAAACACGAGATCGTGGGTTCCGTGAGTCTACCTCGAAGCTTCGACAGAGGAAGGATGACGGAGAATCGATGACAGTTCGAGGGTTCGGATTTATGTGGCCTGTACCTGTCTAAGGGG
>NW_017027413.1:0-212 GCF_001483705.2 Eufriesea mexicana | reverse complement strand
CAGAGTAGAGCATAGTGTAGTATAGGAATGCAGAGCGTTGGAGTCCAGTGAATAGCATTGTATTGCACAAAAGTCGAAACTAGCCTATCCTAGCATATCCAAACGTAATAAAGCGAAACGCAACCTAACATAGCTTAAAGTGACGAGATCGCAATTACTGGACTCTCCAGAGCCAAGCAGAATACACTAGAGCACAATGGAGCACAGAAAGC
>NW_017027412.1:0-212 GCF_001483705.2 Eufriesea mexicana | reverse complement strand
TAATAGTCGTAGAAGATTATCTAGACATTTAAATATAAAATAATATATATATATATTAAAATCTACGTCAACCATTACCACAAGATTGACCAGAAATTTTAACTCACAGATGTTACACAATCTCAATTTCGTTTCAAATACCAACACTTTCCAACTGATGAGTCCAAATTTGAATTAAATTTAAATAAATTCAGATAAAAGAGGTTAATAGT
>NW_017027411.1:0-212 GCF_001483705.2 Eufriesea mexicana | reverse complement strand
TCAAAGGTATCCTAGCCCAACCAAACCTATCCTATCCAAGCCAAACGTAACCTAACCCAAACCGACGTGCCGAGGCCACAATTGCGGGCCTCCCCAGAGCCAATCAGAACTTACTAGAGCACGGTAGAGCGCAGTAATCACCCGTATATCAGTGTATGGCACAAAAGTCAGAGCTACCCAGGCCTAACCTGTCCAAACGTAACGAAACCAAA
>NW_017027410.1:0-212 GCF_001483705.2 Eufriesea mexicana | reverse complement strand
CCACAGAGCCAAGGTGAACATATTAGAGGGGAGTAGAGAACAGAATTCCATAGAATAGCAATGTACAGAAGAAAAGCCGAAGCAACATAAACCTAGTCATAGCTAACACAACCAAACCAAACGTACCCTACAAAAACATAACAGGGCGCGACAACAATTACTGGCCTCCCCAGAGTCGAGCAGATTATAGTAGAGCACAGTAGATTGCAGAA
>NW_017027409.1:0-212 GCF_001483705.2 Eufriesea mexicana | reverse complement strand
ATGATGATTGAAAGTTCGTTTAAAGAATTGAAATTGATAATTATAATTTCTGCGTAGTATATAGGGATAAAATTGTTAGAAGTATGTATTACAATTCAGGTGTGTATTAGTTATCACTATGTGTGAAAGAAAATTGAATTGAAAATTGCTTTATTTTATAGGATCATTCGTTTCTAATTAATTCTTGATGTATTTTACAAAGAATTACGTCT
>NW_017027408.1:0-212 GCF_001483705.2 Eufriesea mexicana | reverse complement strand
GTTATATTAGGTTCGGCGACCTTTGGTTGGGATAGCGCTGACTTTTGCGCTATACACTGCTATGCGGTCTATTTCAGCGTGCTACTCTGCTCTGATATTCTCTTCTTGGCTCTGGTAAGGCCAGCAATAATTATCGTGGCAAGCAAGGCTTGGATATGATACGTATAGCTATGCTGCGTTTGGTCAGGCTAGGAGGGCAAAGCTTCGACTTT
>NW_017027407.1:0-212 GCF_001483705.2 Eufriesea mexicana | reverse complement strand
TTGCAATAGCTAAAGCACGCCAATGGTATCTTTCCCCCTTATTTATCCAAGAAAGCTAGCTGATCACGATATTAGTCGAAAATTTTAATAAAATTGAATTATTCTGACACATTCTACAGAATTTCAGTGGCTATAGCACGCCAATAGAATCTTCCCTCATCATTTATGCAAGAAAGATAGATCTCCACGACATTAGTCGAAAATGACAATGA
>NW_017027406.1:0-212 GCF_001483705.2 Eufriesea mexicana | reverse complement strand
GGCGATCTGTTCACCAAGCTATAACAGATTATATATTTCGAATAGACCTAGTCTGTGGCAAGATGATGGCTGTACTTGCCATTTGATTGGAGGCGATAGGCGATCTATTCACCAAGCTATAAGATGTTCTAGATATTGAATAGACCTACCCTCTGGCAAGTAGATGGTTGTACTTGCCATTGGATTGAAGGCGTTAGGCGTTGTATACACCA
>NW_017027405.1:0-212 GCF_001483705.2 Eufriesea mexicana | reverse complement strand
CACAAGCAAACGTGACGAGACCGCTATTGTTGCCCTCCCCAAGGCCGAGCAGGACATACTAGAACACAGTACAGCGCAGAAATCCACCGAGCAGCTGTGCACGGCACAAGACCAAAAGATATCCTTTCCAAGGTTCGCCAGACCAGACATAACCGAATGTAAGCTGACTCATAATAACGTGCCAAGATCGCTGTTGCTGGCTTTCGCAGAGA
>NW_017027404.1:0-212 GCF_001483705.2 Eufriesea mexicana | reverse complement strand
GTCCGCCTATGTTACGTTTGGTTCGGCTAGGTTAGGGTATCTCTGAGCTTCGTGCCATACGCTGCTATTCTATGGCACATAGAGATATGCCATCCACTAATATGCCCTGCTCGGCGTTGGGCAGGCCGGGTGTTGTGGGCTAGGCGCGTTAGGCTTGGTTTGGTTACGTTCGACTTGTTTGGGTCGGGTCAGATTAGGTTAGGATATTTCCT
>NW_017027403.1:0-212 GCF_001483705.2 Eufriesea mexicana | reverse complement strand
TACATCAATACATACATCTATACAGACACCCATACATACATCCATCCATACATACATACATACCCCCCCACATACAGCCATACATACACACATACATACATCCATACAGACATACATACATACAACCATATAAACATCCATGCATACGACCATACATACAACCATCCATCCATACTCCCATACATCCGTACATCCATCCAACCATACATACA
>NW_017027402.1:0-212 GCF_001483705.2 Eufriesea mexicana | reverse complement strand
TTCCAACCTAATTACGTGCAGTGCTCTGTTTTTTAATTAGTTTGCTGGTTCTTTTCCGATTTTTACCGATCGTTTATGAAAGATAGTGCCGAATGAGACAGGCCGCGGAAATTTATTGCGTCGGTTCACTTTCATCGCTTATATCTTCCGGATCTCTTCAGATTTTCACGATTTTCCAACCTAATTGCGTGCAGTGCTCTATTTTTTAATTA
>NW_017027401.1:0-212 GCF_001483705.2 Eufriesea mexicana | reverse complement strand
GAACGCTGCGATTATATTGGCTTCTGCTATCTACTCTCTTCTAATATGTTCCGCTCGGCACTGTGGATGTCGGCAATAGTGGCCTCGGCACGTTAGCTTCAGCAGGCCTACGTTCCGTTACGTTAGGTTAGCAAGGCTCGATTAGGATATCTTTGACTTTTGTGCTATAAACTGCTATTTGGTGGATTCCTGCGCTCTAGAGTGCTCTACTA
>NW_017027400.1:0-212 GCF_001483705.2 Eufriesea mexicana | reverse complement strand
CAAATTCTTGTTTGAAGCTTTTCTTGACTTATTACTTATCCTATTTTCGTTTTCATATCGTTTAACAATATACTGACATTTCTGTTAATAATCTTCTCAATTTTGCGATAACTATTACCATCTTCAAAATTTCTTCCAACAGTTAATCGCTCTTCTGAGAGTTTGCTTTATCTTTATTACTTTTTTATTTTAATTTTGGTTCCTGACTTTAT
>NW_017027399.1:0-212 GCF_001483705.2 Eufriesea mexicana | reverse complement strand
GGGGGCTAGCAATAGCGGTCGTGGCACAATTGGTTGGGATACGTCACGTTCTGTTTTGTTAGGTTCGGTAAAGTTTGGTCGTCATAGCTTTGACTTTTGGGTTATATACTGCTATTCGGTCTATATCTGCGATCTGCATTGCCGTACTAGCATCTGCTTGACTCAGGGGAGGCCAGAACTAGTGGTCGCGGCATGCTTGGTTTATTTGGGTT
>NW_017027398.1:0-212 GCF_001483705.2 Eufriesea mexicana | reverse complement strand
GGTGAGCAAACTTCCTTGCGTAAGTAAGGAGGAAAGATACTTTTGGCGTGCTATATCCACTGTAATGCTGTAGAATCTGGCTGGAAAATCCAGTTTTATTGTCATTTTCGGCTAATATCGCTGCCAGTTAACTTTCTTGCATAAATAACGTGGAAAGGTTCTATTGGCGTGCTATAGGCATTGCAAAGCTATAGAATCTTCCTCGAAACTTC
>NW_017027397.1:0-212 GCF_001483705.2 Eufriesea mexicana | reverse complement strand
ACGTAACCGAACTCTACCTAACCTGTCGCCACCTCTATTGCTGGCCTCCCCAGAGCGAAGCAGGATCTATTAGAGGAGCGTAGTGGGCAGATATCCATAGAATCGCAATGTATAGCAGTAAAGATAAAGCTAACCAAACCTATCCCAAGAATATGTAACCTGACCGAACGATGCCTAACTCAACATAACGAGTCACTCGCACTAATGCTGGA
>NW_017027396.1:0-212 GCF_001483705.2 Eufriesea mexicana | reverse complement strand
CTTAATTGACTTGGTAATCGTCGGCATTTCAAAATTTACAAAATATAGTTCCAGCACCACTACCATTTTTAGCTTTTGCTTGTGTTACCAACATTCATACTTCTTAAGGAAATGTTGGTAAAGTATATGGACCATATCATATTCTTCCATTATCATTACCACTTTGAAATAATGTTGTTATTGTTACAGTTTTTAAATTTTTATTATCAACA
>NW_017027395.1:0-212 GCF_001483705.2 Eufriesea mexicana | reverse complement strand
AAGCGGATATATATTTCAGTATATCAATAGTAGTATTAGCTGGGCGTCGCATAAACAAAGTTGTGTAGCACTATCATCTACAGAATCGGAATATATGAGTTTGCGCGAAGCGTGCCAAGAAGGACTGTGGCTAATAAAACTGCTGAGAAATTTTCAAGAACATGTAAAATTGCCGCTAATTATATTTAGAGATAACCAGAGTTGTATTATGT
>NW_017027394.1:0-212 GCF_001483705.2 Eufriesea mexicana | reverse complement strand
GGCGACGAAATGGAGCACACGTGATCTTCGATGTTTTATTCGAGCCTAACGCAGTGCATGCAATTTGCACACGAACCGGATGATCTCGAAATACAAAAAGTTAAACATCGAGTGCTTAGGCAATGAAGTTTCGAGGAACTTGAAAGATGGAGCTGTTCGTTTTGGCCTGGAACGGCTTTTCGTAATTAAGGCATTTTCATAATTACGAAGGA
>NW_017027393.1:0-212 GCF_001483705.2 Eufriesea mexicana | reverse complement strand
GCACAACCTGGCAATGTCAGGCCACGTCAGGTCAGGTCAGGTCAGGTAAAGTCAGGTCGGTTCAGGTCAGGACAGGCCAGGCCATGTTAGGTCAGGTCAGGTCAGGTGAAGTCAGGTCGGGTCAAGTCAGGAGAGGTCAGGCTCGGTCTGGTCAGGCCAGGATATGTCTGGTCACATCAGGCCAGGCCATGTCAGGCCAGGAAAGCTCTGGT
>NW_017027392.1:0-212 GCF_001483705.2 Eufriesea mexicana | reverse complement strand
GTCAGGTCAAGTTAGATCAGGTCATGTCGGGTCAGGTCACGCCAGGTCAGGTCAGGTCAGGTCCGGCCTGGTCAGGTCAGATCAGGTCAGGTTAGGTCAGGTCAGGTGAGGTCAGGTCAGGTCAGATGCTGTCTGTTCTTGTGAATTCAGGTGAGGGCAGGTCTGGCCAGATCATATACGGTCAGGTCAGGCCAGGTCAGATCAGTCAGGTT
>NW_017027391.1:0-212 GCF_001483705.2 Eufriesea mexicana | reverse complement strand
TTCTGTTGGCTTGCTTAGGCTTGGGTATCTCTGTCTCTTCTGATACACGCTGCGTTTCTATGGATTTCTGCGTTCTACGCTCCGCTATTGTACTCTGCTCGACTGTAGGCCGGCCAGCAGTGGTGGTCGCGTCGCGATAGGTTTAACTCGGTTACGTTTGGATATGTTACGATGGGTTGGGTTTGGAGAGGGTAGCTTTGACTTTAATGATA
>NW_017027390.1:0-212 GCF_001483705.2 Eufriesea mexicana | reverse complement strand
CGATTTTCTTGGGGTGTTATGAGATTTTACATTGGGGATGGATCATTAGAGTATCGAAAGATGGATCGTTATCGAAAGATGGATCATTGGCAGGTTGTTAAAAATCTTTCGAAATCCAAGAAGATTTTGAGTTTGGGTCATTTATATTGAGCTTGAGGTACAACAAGTTCGACTTTCTTAGGGTGTTATGAGATTTTACATTGTGAATGGAT
>NW_017027389.1:0-212 GCF_001483705.2 Eufriesea mexicana | reverse complement strand
AGATCGCAGAAATACACCGAATGGCAGTGTACAGCTCAAGAGTTAAAGCCCTCGTTTCATAGCCTAACGAATGGTAACAGTGCCAATCGTCACATAACTCAAAGTAACGTGCCTCCACCATCATTTCCGGGCGCCCCAGATTCGAGTGGAGCATACTGGAGCACAGTAGAGCTCAAAAGTCCACCTAATAACAGTTTACAGCACGAAAGTCA
>NW_017027388.1:0-212 GCF_001483705.2 Eufriesea mexicana | reverse complement strand
TAACAGGTTATAGGTTCTGAATAGACATATTCTCCGGCAACTAGGTGGCTGTACTTGCCAATGTATTGAAGGCGTTAGGCGATCTACTCACCAAGCTATAACAGGTTATCGATTTCGAATAGGCCTATACTCTTGCAAGTAGATGGCTATACTTGCCATTGGATTGAAGGCGTTAGGCGATCTAATCGCCAAGCTTTGACAGCTTACAGATT
>NW_017027387.1:0-212 GCF_001483705.2 Eufriesea mexicana | reverse complement strand
AGTCATTCTTCCATATTTATGCAAGAAAGCTAGCTCACCACGATACTAGTCGAAAATGTCAATCAAATTGAGCTTTACAGCCTGTTTCTATAGCATTGCTATGGCTATAGCAGGCCAGTAGGATCTTTCCTCCTTATTTATGCAAGATTTTTAGCTCGCCACGATATTTGACGATAATATCAATAAAAATGAATTTTCCATCCAGATTCTAC
>NW_017027386.1:0-212 GCF_001483705.2 Eufriesea mexicana | reverse complement strand
ACCTGGTGAATTTGAGCTTTCTACGACATCTGCATCAGGGTAAAATCGCGAAAGACAAACGGGGCATTTAAAAGCCTCGTATGGGAGAACCACTGGTCACATGACCGTGAGCTTTTGTGACGTAGGAGTACAAAGAGAGCTTAACATGAGTAGGTGACTAAATCGAGCTTTCGACGCAGGAAGAATTTCGGTCGGAGATGGAGGTCCATTCG
>NW_017027385.1:0-212 GCF_001483705.2 Eufriesea mexicana | reverse complement strand
TTAATAGAATAAAATAAGCTCATAAATTGAATAACGGCGGCTGGCTATAAGACAAGTGAGATTGGCTATGGGCAAGCTCTTCTGATCTTTTTTAAACTGACTCTTATAAACTGACTTGAGACATTGACACATTGTCTTTGACTGAAAACACTTAACCCCTTGACATACAAATAAAATGCGCATCGACGCGTCCGTAGAATAGTATTTAATTT
>NW_017027384.1:0-212 GCF_001483705.2 Eufriesea mexicana | reverse complement strand
ATTTAGAATTCCATATAGGTCGACAATTCTAGTGTTAAATTAAAATTAAAATTAAATTGGAAATTAAATTAAATTAAATTAAAACAAGCGATAAAAATAATTAAAATTCATCTAGCACTCTAATTATATATAATTATTTGCCTTCGTTGCACTATTATAATTATTATCATCTATATATTTATATATTCTATATACTATATAATATTTATATA
>NW_017027383.1:0-212 GCF_001483705.2 Eufriesea mexicana | reverse complement strand
CATACATCCATCCATACATCCATACATCCGTACATCCATGCATACATCCATGCATACATCCATTCATACATCCATACTATCATACATACAAGCATCCATAGATACATCCATTCTTCCGTCCATTCACACATCCTACACATCCACACATCCATGCCTCCGTACATCCATGTATTCTTACATCCATACATCCATGGATACATACATCAGTACAT
>NW_017027382.1:0-212 GCF_001483705.2 Eufriesea mexicana | reverse complement strand
AGCATGGTGAATAGATCGCCTAACGCCTTCAATCCAATGGCAAGTACAGCCATATACTCGCCATAGAATAGGTCTATTCAAAATAAATAGCCTGTTACAACATGGTGAATAGATCGCCCAACGCCTTCAATCCAATGGCAAGCACAGCCCCCTACTTGCCATGGAATAGGTCTATTCAAAGTTTATAATCTGTTGTTGCTTGGTGAATAGGT
>NW_017027381.1:0-212 GCF_001483705.2 Eufriesea mexicana | reverse complement strand
AGCTATGGCAGCTTATAGATTTTGAAAAGACTTATTCTCTTGCAAGTAGATGGGTGTACTTGCTATTGGACTGAAGGCGTTAGGCGACCTATTCACCAAGCTATTGGAGTTTATAGATTTTGAATATACCTATTTACTGCCAAGTAGACGGCTGTCCTTGCCATTGGTTGAAGACGCTAGGCGACCTATTAACCAAGCTACAACAGATTATA
>NW_017027380.1:0-212 GCF_001483705.2 Eufriesea mexicana | reverse complement strand
TGCTTTTGGATATTTTTAACTGTAACAGCATTTGTAAATCAAAGTATTTAGTTCAATTCATATTGTTTGGTGACTTTTTTTTCACTTAACAATTTAACCTTTATTTAAAGTAGTGTACTAAAAATTGGTCATTTAAAATATATGTGCTAAATAATTTTATTTTATATTCGAAAATTATAATTCGATAAAATTATATTTTAAAAAATATATTT
>NW_017027379.1:0-212 GCF_001483705.2 Eufriesea mexicana | reverse complement strand
ATGGCTGTATGGATGTATGGGTGGATGGATGTATAGATGTATGGATATACGTATGTACGCATGTATGGATGGATGGATGTATGCATGTACGTATTTACGGATGAATGGATGGATGTATGTATGGATGGATGGGTGTATGATTGTATGGATGTATGGAGGTATATATGTATGAATGTAAATCGGTATGGGTGTATGAATGTATGGATGTCTGT
>NW_017027378.1:0-212 GCF_001483705.2 Eufriesea mexicana | reverse complement strand
CCTTAGAAATAGGTATACAGTAAACCTAGTGTTAAATGTTCCACGTGTTCCACTTTATTTTCTGACCCTACCAAAATATCGACAATATATGTGCGCATACACAAAGTCTAGACCCCAAAGCACCTCGTCTATAAATCGTTGGAAACGTCTATGCTATATTCCACAACCCAAACGATGTAAGGAGACATTCAAATAGTCCGAAAGGAGTAGTA
>NW_017027377.1:0-212 GCF_001483705.2 Eufriesea mexicana | reverse complement strand
AGCCATTGCAATACTATAGAATCTGACTGAAAAATTCAATTTTATTGTCATTTTCGACTAACACCGTGGTAAGCTAATTTAGATGCATAAATAAGGAGGGAAGAGTCTATTGGCATCCTATAGCCATTGCAAGGCTATAGAATCTGACCGGAAAGTTCAATCTTATAGACATTTTCGACTAATAACGGGGTGAGCGAATATTTTTGCATAAA
>NW_017027376.1:0-212 GCF_001483705.2 Eufriesea mexicana | reverse complement strand
AAACTGATCTTTCCAGCCAGATTCCAGAGCATTGCAATGGCTATAGTGCTCCAGAAGGATCTTTCCCCCTTACTTAGGGAAGGAAGTTAGCGCACCACGAAATTAGTCGAAAATGACAATAAAATTGAATTTTCCATGACGATTCAATTGCATTGCAATGTCTATAGCACCCCAGTAAAATCTCTCCTTCTTATTTATGCAAGTAAGTTAAC
>NW_017027375.1:0-212 GCF_001483705.2 Eufriesea mexicana | reverse complement strand
CATCCATCCATACATATATTCATCCATACATCCCCACACCCATCCCTCCATAAATGCATCCATCCGTACGTCCATCAGTCGATGCATCCATCCATCCATAAATCCATCCATCCATACATCCATACTTCTATCCATCCATACATCCATCCACCAATCCATTCATCCATCCATACATACATTCATACATCAATACATACATACATCCATCCATA
>NW_017027374.1:0-212 GCF_001483705.2 Eufriesea mexicana | reverse complement strand
ATAGCAGAGGAATGTAGATCACTGAAATAGCCCGAACAGCTGTGTACAGCAAAATGTAAGATATATCCTACCTTGACATTACCTGACCCAAACAAATCAAACGTAACTAAATCAAGCCTAACGTGCCTAGCCCACAACTGCCGGCCTCACCACCTCTAAGCAGGGCATATTAGTGGAGGGCATAGCTCAGTGGTCCATGTAATGGCAGTGTA
>NW_017027373.1:0-212 GCF_001483705.2 Eufriesea mexicana | reverse complement strand
GTCGCAGCACGTTAGGTTGAGTTACGTTACGCCCGGTTAGGATAAGTTTCGACGGGATGGCTTCGACTTCTGTGCTGTACACTGTTATTCGGTCGACTTCTGCTATCTGCATGGCGCTACTATGTTCTGCTCGGATCCGTGGAGGCTAGCAACTGTGCTCTCGGAACGTTAGGTTGAGTTAGATTACGTTTGGCTTTGTTAGGTTAGTGTGG
>NW_017027372.1:0-212 GCF_001483705.2 Eufriesea mexicana | reverse complement strand
ACGGCTATAGCACGCGAATTGAATCTTTCCTCCTTATTTATGCAAGAAAGTTAGCTCACCACGCTATTAGTCGAAAATTTCAATGAATTTGAAATTGCCAGGAGGATTCTATATCATTCCCATGCCTGTAGCACGCCAATGGAATCGTTCCTCCTTGCTCATGCAAGAAAGTTAGCTCACCACGATATTACTCGAAAATGTCAATATAATTG
>NW_017027371.1:0-212 GCF_001483705.2 Eufriesea mexicana | reverse complement strand
CACGAGAGGATAGCTGCGACTTTAGTGATATAATCTGCTATTCGGCAGATTTCTGCGTCCTACGGTGCTGTAATATTTTCAGCTTGGCCCTGGGAAGGACAGCAACACTGGCCGCGGCACGTTATGTTGTGTTTGGTTACGTTTGGTTTTCACTATTGGGTAGGATATGTGAGGATACCATTGACCTTAGTTCTGTACGCAAGCTCTGCGGG
>NW_017027370.1:0-212 GCF_001483705.2 Eufriesea mexicana | reverse complement strand
AATCTGCCAGGCACATACTATATCATTGCAATGGCTATAGCACGCCAGTAGAACCTTTCCCCCCTTTATTTATGCAAGAAATGCAACTCACCAGAATATTAGTCGAAAATGTCAATAAAATTGAATTTTCCAGCCGGATTCTACAACACTTCAGCGGGTGTACCACGCCAATAAAATCCTTCCTCTTTATTTATGCAAGAAAGTAAGCTCAC
>NW_017027369.1:0-212 GCF_001483705.2 Eufriesea mexicana | reverse complement strand
AATGTTAATAAAATTGAGTTTTCCAGCCAGATTCTACTGCATTGCAATGGCTGTAGTACTCAGGACGGACCTTTCCTCCGTACCTATGCAACGAAGTTAGCTCACCACGAAATTAGTCGAACATGCCAATAATATTGAACTTTCCAGCGAGGTTCAATAGCATTGCAAAGCCTACAGCACGCCAATAGCATCTTTCCTCCTTATTTATGCGA
>NW_017027368.1:0-212 GCF_001483705.2 Eufriesea mexicana | reverse complement strand
GGTATGCTATGGCTATTGCATTGCAACAGAATCTGTCTGAAAAGATCAATTTTAATGACATTTCCGACTAATATTGTTGTGAGCATACTTTTCTGCAAAAATAATGTGGCAAGATTCTATTGGTTTGTTACGGCCATAGCATTGCAACAGAATCTGACTGAAAAGTTCAATTCCATTTACATATTCGACTACTATCGTGGTGAGAATACTTT
>NW_017027367.1:0-212 GCF_001483705.2 Eufriesea mexicana | reverse complement strand
GATAGGGTAACTTTGATTTTTCTGCTATACGCTGCTATTCGGTGGATTTCTGCGCTATATTGTCATCTAATATGCTCTTATTTGCTCCGGGGAGGCCAGAAATAGTGCTCGCGACTCGTTAGGATGTGCTAGATTACATTTGGTTAAGATCGGTCATGTTGGGTTAGGTTAGGATATACTGGCCTTTGTGATCAACACAGCTATTCTGTGGA
>NW_017027366.1:0-212 GCF_001483705.2 Eufriesea mexicana | reverse complement strand
GGTGGACAGCAATAGTGGTCTCCGTCGTTATGCTGTGTCAGGCTACGTTTGGCTGGGTTTGGCAACATGAGGCTGGGTTAGGGTATCTTTGACGTTTGCGCTTTACACTGCAGTGCGGCAGATTTCTGCGCTCCACTGCGCTTTAGTGCATTCTGATTTGCTGTATGGGGGGTCAACAGTAGTGGTCTAGGCACGTTAGGATGAGTTAGGTT
>NW_017027365.1:0-212 GCF_001483705.2 Eufriesea mexicana | reverse complement strand
GGTTCGCATACCTTTTTCCATGAACTATCCATCCCCAATGCCAGATTTTTTCTTCTCGTTTCTTCTACGATCTCTTTATTTGCATGTCCTAATCGTTTATGCCATACCTCATTTACCGTTGACAATGCCGCAGTCCTCTCGAGGTTTACAGATGTTCACGCGCATCTTGTTTTCTCACCGCTACCATTTGAATCCCACCTAATTTGTTGTAC
>NW_017027364.1:0-212 GCF_001483705.2 Eufriesea mexicana | reverse complement strand
TCTCACGTCATCGCACAGTCATACTGTCAAATTCACTCGCATATCAATCATACCGTTTAGTATCTTCTTATGTTACATACATTGAAAACCAATTCCGCAGTGAATACGTGCTGAATTTTCTTTACCAACACCCTCCTTGCTACACCCTTCATGCGATCAGTTACATTGAACATGCTCCGTAATTGAATTCAATGCAAATTATTTCCTTCGAA
>NW_017027363.1:0-212 GCF_001483705.2 Eufriesea mexicana | reverse complement strand
CAAGCTATAACAGGTTACAGATTTTGAATAGGCCAATCCTCTGGCAAGTTGATGGCTGTACTTTCCATTGGTTGAAGACGTATGGCGACCTATTCTCCAAGCTACAACAAGTTATAGATTTTGAATAGACCAATTCCCAGGCAAGTAGGTGGCTGTACTTGCCATTGGATTGAAGGCGATCAGCTATCTATTCTCCATGCCATAGCAGGTTA
>NW_017027362.1:0-212 GCF_001483705.2 Eufriesea mexicana | reverse complement strand
AAAATGCCAATAAAATTGAACTTTCCAGCCCGATTCTGCATCATTGCAATGGCTATAGCACGCGAAAAGTATCTTTCCTCCTTACTTATGCAAGGAAGTTGGCTCACCGCGAAATGAGTCAAAAATGCCAATAAAATTGAATTTTCCAACAAGATTCTATAGCTTTCCAATGCCTATAGCATACCAAACAATATCTTTCCTCTTGATTTATG
>NW_017027361.1:0-212 GCF_001483705.2 Eufriesea mexicana | reverse complement strand
CAATTTTGCTATAATTTCTTTTTTCTCTTATTTCATTAATCCCACGCTATTGCTTACGAACGCTACGAGATTCTACTCGCAATTATCGATGCAAATGTTTGTCCTGGATTGAAACGAGGTTGGAGATAAATGGCTAATCCGACAGCTCAGCGACCATAATCGATCTTAGAGTTTGTCTTAATAACAACTTGCTCCGAGACCTCGTTTTCCCT
>NW_017027360.1:0-212 GCF_001483705.2 Eufriesea mexicana | reverse complement strand
TTGCAATGGATATAGCACGCCAAAAGTGTCTTTCCTCCTTACCTATGCAAGGAGGGTAGCTCAACACGGTATTAGTCGAAAATGCCAATAAATTTGAATTTCCCAAAAGCATTCTATATGATTGCAATGGCTGTAGCACGCCAATAGAGTTCTTCCTCCTCATTTATGCAAGAAAGGTGGCTCTCCACGATATTAGTCGAAAATGTCAGTAA
>NW_017027359.1:0-212 GCF_001483705.2 Eufriesea mexicana | reverse complement strand
TGTTGGCGTGCTATAGGCATTGCAGTGCTACAGAATGTTGCTGGAAAATTCAATTTTACTGACCTTTTCGACTAACATCTTTGAGATCTAACTTCCTTGCACAGGTAAAGAGGAAAGGTCTTTTTGGCGTGCTACAGCCATCGCAATGGTATAGAATCTGGCTGGCAAATTCAATTTTATTTACATTTTCGACTAATATCGTGGTGAGATAA
>NW_017027358.1:0-212 GCF_001483705.2 Eufriesea mexicana | reverse complement strand
TCCCAAGGGTCAAGCAGAATATAGCAGAGCAGCCTATGGCGCAGGAGTTCACCGAATTGCAGTATATAGCACAAAAGTCAAATGTATCCTATAATGACGTATCCAAACGTAATAGAGGCAACTGTAACGTAACCGAACCTAACGGGCCGGGACCACTATTTCTGGTACCCCACAGCCGAGCAGAGTATAGTAGGGCAATGGGGAGAGCAGAA
>NW_017027357.1:0-212 GCF_001483705.2 Eufriesea mexicana | reverse complement strand
ACGCAGCCTAACTGAACGGAACGTGACGAGACTGCCGTTTCTGGCATCCCCAGAGCAAAGTAGGGCATTTCAGAGCAATGTAGAGCGCTGAGATCCAACGAGCAGCTGTATATAGCGTAAAAATGAAAGCTGGGCTGTCCTAAACTAAGCAACCGTGTCTCAACCAAACAAAGCCTAACTCAACCTAACGTGCCGGGAGCACTATTCCTGGC
>NW_017027356.1:0-212 GCF_001483705.2 Eufriesea mexicana | reverse complement strand
TACATCCATCCTTTCACACATCCATCCATCCATACATCCACCTATCCAAACATCCATCGAACCATACATCCAATTATCCATACAAGCACCCATCCATCCATTCATCGATCCATTCATATATCCATCCTTCCATCCACCCATCCATACACTCATACTTCCACACATTCATAAATCCAACCTTCCTTACATCCATCCAGCCACACATACACCCA
>NW_017027355.1:0-212 GCF_001483705.2 Eufriesea mexicana | reverse complement strand
ACGACCACAATTGCTTGCTTCCCCGGTTATGAGCGGAGAAGAGTAGAGCAATGTGAATCGCAGACATCCACCGCATAGCAGTGTACCGCGTTATAATCGAAGGTAACCTAACATAACCTGACCTAACCTAACCAAACCCAGAAGGAGCGCAGCTCAATGCAAGGTGCAGCGACCACTGCTCCTGGCCTCCCCAGAGCCATGCATGGTATAGT
>NW_017027354.1:0-212 GCF_001483705.2 Eufriesea mexicana | reverse complement strand
AGCAATGTCGTGCACAGGAGTTTACCTAATGGCGGTGTATAACACAAAAGTCAGAGGAACACTCTCCTAACCTAACCATACGTAACATAACCAAACGTAACGTATCTCAACCTAGCGTGCCGCAACCGCTACTGTTGGCTAGCCCAGGAACAAGCAGATTATAGAAGAGCACATTAGAGAGCAGACATCCACCAAATAACAGTGTGTAACAC
>NW_017027353.1:0-212 GCF_001483705.2 Eufriesea mexicana | reverse complement strand
GTCTTTTCTGCGTAAACAACGAGGTAAGGTTCTACTGGTTTGCTGTAGCCACAGCATTGCAATCGAATCTGACTGAAAAGTTCTATTTTAATAACAATTTCAAATAATATCGTGGCGAGCAATATAATCTACATAAATAAGGGGGAAATATCCTATTGATTTGCTATAGCCATTGCATTGCAATAGAATCTGACTGAAAAGTTCAATTCTAT
>NW_017027352.1:0-212 GCF_001483705.2 Eufriesea mexicana | reverse complement strand
ATTGAAGGCGTTGGGCGATCTATTCACGAAGCAATAACTGGTTATAGATTTTGAATAGACCTATTTTCTGGCAAGTAAATGTATGTTCTTTGCATTGGATTGCAGGCGATAGGCGATCTAATCACCAAACTTCTGCAGCTTATACGTTATGAATAGACTTATTCTCTGGCAAGTAGATGGCAGTACTTGCCATTGGATTGAAAGCGTTAGGC
>NW_017027351.1:0-212 GCF_001483705.2 Eufriesea mexicana | reverse complement strand
CCATAAATCCATACATATATACATCCATACATCCATACATCCGTATCATCCATACATTCGTTCCTCCATACATACATACATCCATACATCTATCCATCCATACATCCACCGATCCATAAATACATCAATCCATGCATCCATACAACAATCCACCCATCCACCCATCCATCCATACATACATACATCAAAACACATGTCCATAAATACACAAG
>NW_017027350.1:0-212 GCF_001483705.2 Eufriesea mexicana | reverse complement strand
TACAATGCTATAGAATCTCGCAGCAAAATTCAATTTAATTGACATTTTTGACTAATATCGTAGTGAGTAATCCCACTTGCCTAAACCAGGAGGAAAGATCCTATTGACATGCTATAGCCACTGCAATTCCATTGAATCTGCCTGAAAAATTCGATTCTATTGACATATTCGACTAATATCGTGGTGAGCATACCCACTTGCATAAATAAGGA
>NW_017027349.1:0-212 GCF_001483705.2 Eufriesea mexicana | reverse complement strand
TGGCCCTGGAGAGGCAATCTGTAGTGTTCACAGCACGACAGGTACAGCTACGCTACGTTTGGTCATGTAACGTTTTGGCTATGCTGGGATATGGTAGATATGGCTGTTCTGCTATGCACTACGATGCTGTGGACTCCTGCGTTCTACTCTCCACTAATATGTTCAGCTTGGCTATGGGGCGGCAGCAATTGCCGTCTCGGCTTGTCCGGATT
>NW_017027348.1:0-212 GCF_001483705.2 Eufriesea mexicana | reverse complement strand
CTACGAGGCGCGTGACTCGTAGCACCGCATTGCGTAAGGCGCTGCCGGCGGACCACGGGGGGGGGAGTGCTCCTTCTTCGCAGGTGCCGTCGGCGTCACGGTCGACGGCGATACGTCGTCGCCGTAGGTGTCCCCCGCGAAGACGGCGAAGCGCCCGCGGAGGCAGTGTTGGAGGAATATGGCCCATTCGAAGGTTTGCATGGTATTGATCT
>NW_017027347.1:0-212 GCF_001483705.2 Eufriesea mexicana | reverse complement strand
GAACGGGTCGAGTGTGGGATAGATCCTGATGCGTTAAATTAGACGTTGGGGGGCTCGTGGGGCTCGAGATGTTGATTGCTTTTGAATCACAGAGGAGTCGAGGGAGACGCCGCGGTTGGTGGTGAAATTGTACACTTTTGGTAGAGACGGGGATTGAAATGTGAAATAGCGTAGGTAAATTTCCGCGATACGTTTGCAATGGCGGGAGTAAG
>NW_017027346.1:0-212 GCF_001483705.2 Eufriesea mexicana | reverse complement strand
CTGCCGCGGACACTGTTTATGCACTCCAAAGAGGAAGGCAGGACACATTAGGGCGCAGTACAGACGAGAAGTCCACCGAATAGCTGTGTATAGCAAAGAAGTCAAAGTTATACTTCATAACCTAACCAAGCCTAACACAACCGACGCATCCAAATCCGACGTAACGTGCCTAGGCCACTATTACTGGCATCCCCGACGACAAGCAGGATATA
>NW_017027345.1:0-212 GCF_001483705.2 Eufriesea mexicana | reverse complement strand
AGTAGGAAAGATTCTATTGGCACGCTATAGCCATTGCCGTACTATAGAATCTGGCTGCAAAATACAATTTTCTTGACATTTTTCTTTAATAGCGTGGTGAGCTAGCTTTGTTCGATAAATAGGGAGAGAAGATTCTATTGGCGTGCTAGAGCCATTGCAGTGCTATAGAATCTGCCTGGAGCATTCAATGTTATTGACATTTTCGACCAATA
>NW_017027344.1:0-212 GCF_001483705.2 Eufriesea mexicana | reverse complement strand
CTGACCGCATCAAAGAATAACAGGTAACTGGCAAGTTGAAACTCGTGTCGACAGGAAAACATCGGCGAAAATTAACCAAGAGCTTGACCCGTAATGTTTACGTCGGTTTACATGGATCTACGAACCACGTCTATCACCCGTGACACTCGTGTTTGACCCGATTACTTACCACGTGTCTCATACGATATTGTAGGCGAGGGGATAAGGACCGA
>NW_017027343.1:0-212 GCF_001483705.2 Eufriesea mexicana | reverse complement strand
TCAGGTCAGGTCAGGTCACGTCAGGTCAGATATCCTCTGGAAAAGTCAGGTCAGTTCAGTTCACGTCAGGAGGTGGCAGGTCAGGTCAGGCCAGGTCAGCTCAGCGCAGGTCAGATCAGTCAGCACAGGTCAGGTTAGGTCAGCTCAGTTCAGGTCAGGTCAGGTCAGATCAGGTCAGGTCAGGTCAGGTCATGTCAGGTCATGTCAAGTCT
>NW_017027342.1:0-212 GCF_001483705.2 Eufriesea mexicana | reverse complement strand
CTAAGGCCTTCAATCCAATGGCAAGTACAGCCATCTACTTGCCAGAGAATAAGCCTATTCAAATAAATAATCTGTTATAGCTTGGTGAATAGGCCGCCCAACGCCTTCAATCCAATGGCAAATACACACTTCTGCTTGCCAGAAAATAAGTCAACTCAAAATCTATAACCTGTTATAGAATGGTGAATAGATCGCCCAACGCCTTCAAACCA
>NW_017027341.1:0-212 GCF_001483705.2 Eufriesea mexicana | reverse complement strand
TCTGGCAAGTAGATGGCTGTTCTTGCCATTGGATTGAAGGCGTTACACGATCTATTCACCAAGGCATAAAGGGTTATAGATTTTGGATAGAGCTATTCCCTGGCATCGAGATGGCTGTTCTTGCCATTGGATTGAAGGCGCTATGCGAACTATTCACCAAGCTATAGCAGACTATAGATCTTCAATAGAGCTATACTCTGGCAAGTAGATGG
>NW_017027340.1:0-212 GCF_001483705.2 Eufriesea mexicana | reverse complement strand
TAACCTAACCCTCTCTAACGTGACGAGGCCCCCATTGGTGTCCTCCACAAAGGAAAGCTGATTATACTAGAAGACAGTGGTGCGCTGAAACCCACAGCATTGCAGTGAATAGCACAAAAGGCGGACATGCCCGGGCCTAACCTGGCCTCACCTAACCTACCCAAACGATGTGTAACTAAGCACTACGTGACGAGAACAATATTTCTCGCCAC
>NW_017027339.1:0-212 GCF_001483705.2 Eufriesea mexicana | reverse complement strand
ATTCTACACAAACTTGACCAAACGTAACATAATCAAACGTAGCCCAACTCAACCTGACGTGCCAGGACCTCTACTGCTGGCATGTCCATAGCCATGCAGAATATACCAGAGCACAGTAGAGCGCACAAATTCACCGCACTGCAGTGTGTAGCACAAAAGACGAACATATCCTGACCCTTTCCTTTTTTTCAGGTGGGGGAAATCCTCCAATG
>NW_017027338.1:0-212 GCF_001483705.2 Eufriesea mexicana | reverse complement strand
TACTTGTGTATGTATGGATATATGTATTGATGTTTGTATGGATGTATGGATGGGTGGATGAATAGATTGATGTGTGGATGTATGGATCGATGCATGTACGGATGGCTGGATGTATGGATGGATGGATGTATTGATTTATGTATGTATGAATGTACGAATGTGTGGATTGTGCGGATGTATGTATGTATGGATGTACATATGTATGGCTGGAT
>NW_017027337.1:0-212 GCF_001483705.2 Eufriesea mexicana | reverse complement strand
TTGGAAAATACAAAGTTAATGACATTTTCGATCTAATATCATGGTGAGCTATTTTTCTTTCATGAATAAGGAGGATGGATTCAATTGGCGCGCTATAGCCGTCGCAATGCTATAGAATATGGGTGGAAAATTCAATTTTGTTTACATTATCGACTAATATCGTGGTGAGCTATCTTTCTTGCATAAAAAAGGGGGTTGATTCTAGTGGCGCG
>NW_017027336.1:0-212 GCF_001483705.2 Eufriesea mexicana | reverse complement strand
TGGATGTATGGATCTGTGGATGTATGGATGTATGGATGGATGGATGTATGGATGTATAGATGTGTGGATCGATGGGTGTATGGATAGGTGGTTGTATGGATGGGTGCTTGTATGGATGGATGGATGTACGATCCGATGGATGTATGATTCGATGTATGTATGGATGGATGTATGGATGTATTTACGGATGTATCTATGGATGTATGTATGGA
>NW_017027335.1:0-212 GCF_001483705.2 Eufriesea mexicana | reverse complement strand
GAGTCAAGCAGAATATACGAGAGCACAACACAGCGCATTAATCCACCGCATCGCAGTGTACAGCACAAGAGTGGAAGATGACCTATCCTAACCTAACCAAACGCAATATAACCAAACGTAGCCTAACTCAGACAAACGTACGGAACCCAATACTGCTGTCCTTCTCATAGCCCAGCTGAATACGCTAGAGCATAGTAGAGCGCAGAAAGCCG
>NW_017027334.1:0-212 GCF_001483705.2 Eufriesea mexicana | reverse complement strand
TTCCTCCTTGTCTATGCAAGAAAGTCAACCCACCACGATATTAGTCGAAAATATCAATAAAATAGGACTTTCCAGCCCGATTCTGCAGCATTGCAATGGCTACAGCAGGCCAAAGGCATCTTTCCTCCTTACTTATGCAAGGAAATTGCCTTACCACGCTATTAGTCGAAAATATCAATAAAATTGAATTTTCCCGCAAGATTCTATAGCAT
>NW_017027333.1:0-212 GCF_001483705.2 Eufriesea mexicana | reverse complement strand
AGAGAGAGAGAGAGAGAGAGAGAGGGAGAGTTTGATAGGTACACAACCGGGCCCCGATCGAGCTGTACACCGTCACGCGATCTCGTACGAGTATCGCGAACCAGTGTGTATACGACGACGAGTGTGTACGGATGCCGAGTATCTACGTTAGCGCGGCAACGTCATCATGCCGTGTCATCGATGCACTCCACGCTGCATCTCAATGAGGTATC
>NW_017027332.1:0-212 GCF_001483705.2 Eufriesea mexicana | reverse complement strand
TTTCGAGTAATATCGTGGTGAGTTAACTTTCTTGCATAAATAAGGAGGAAAGGTTATATTGGCATGCTATAGGCATTGCAATGCTGTAGAATCTAGATGGAAAATTCATTTTTCATGACATTTTCGACTGATATCGTTGTGAGCTAACCTTCTTGCATAAACATGGAGGAAAGATTATACTGGCAAGCTATAACAATTGCAATGCTATAGAA
>NW_017027331.1:0-212 GCF_001483705.2 Eufriesea mexicana | reverse complement strand
AAAGTCGGCTCAAAATGATATTAGTGCAAAATGCCAATAAAATTGAATTTTCGAGGCAGATTCGATAGCATTGCAATAGCTATAGCACGCCAAAAGTATCCTTGCTCCTTCATTATGCATGAAAGTATGCTCACTACGATATTAGCCGGAAATGTCAATAAAATTTAATTTTCCAGCCAGATTCTATAGCACTGCAGTGGCTATAGCACGCC
>NW_017027330.1:0-212 GCF_001483705.2 Eufriesea mexicana | reverse complement strand
AGGCCAGCAATAGTAGTCCCGTCTCGTTAGGTTCAGGTAGTCTACGTTTGGTTAGGTCAGGTGTGGTCGGGTAAGGTTAGGTTACATTTGTCATTTGTGCGATTCGCTGCTATTTGGTGGCTTTCTGCGCTCTGCCGTGCTCTGCTGTATACTGCGTGGACCTGCCGCTTCCGGTAATAGTGGTCTCGGCTTGTTAGGTTGTGCCATGCTAC
>NW_017027329.1:0-212 GCF_001483705.2 Eufriesea mexicana | reverse complement strand
CCGCTTAAAATGACCATAATCTGTGCACCTTATAGTTAGGTGCCCACTAAAGATCGGTAGTTCTAGCGTTAAACGTAGGAACTGGTGTTTTACACTACCGTATTCCAGTATTGGCTATTATGTTAAGAACAAATAAATTGTAATTAGATAGAATTTTTCACGAACTCATCCCCTGTGTACATTTTTCCCCGAAAATATCTTCGCGAAGGGGT
>NW_017027328.1:0-212 GCF_001483705.2 Eufriesea mexicana | reverse complement strand
ACCATTGTGCTTTACACTGCTACCCGAGCGATATCTGCGTTCGGCATTGCTCTACTAGCGACTCCTCGACAATCGCGAGGCCAACAATTGTGGCGGCGGCACGTTAGGTTGTGTTAGAGTGCATTCGATTTTGTTAGGATACGTTGCGATAGACTAGGTTAGCTTCGACTTTCTTGTTGTAAACTGTGATTAGCTAGAATCCATCGCTCTAC
>NW_017027327.1:0-212 GCF_001483705.2 Eufriesea mexicana | reverse complement strand
AGAGCGCAGGAGTCAATCGCATCTCAGTGTACATTTCAAAAGTCAAAGGTATCCTAACAGAAAACGAACAAACCTAACCTAACCAAACGAACATTACCTGAACAACCGTAACCTAGCATTGCCTAACCCATCGCGGCGACAATTTCTGACCCTGGAGCAAGGCAGAGTATGTTATATCACAGTGGAGCGAGGAAATCCACCGAGCAGCTGTG
>NW_017027326.1:0-212 GCF_001483705.2 Eufriesea mexicana | reverse complement strand
TTGCGCGATTAGTACCCCACGAATCCTCGCCCGCTCGTTAAAACGTTTACGATCGCGAACCGGTCACACGCCGGTAAAGCGGGGGAGGGTCTACGACGATTTCCTCGATCGTTCGATACCTCGATCGTAGACGGTAGACGAAACATGGTGCGATATTAATGGACGCGAAGGGGTAATAAAGAGCCTCGTTTACCTACCGGTAACCTTGCGCT
>NW_017027325.1:0-212 GCF_001483705.2 Eufriesea mexicana | reverse complement strand
TTCTATGGCATTGCAATTGCTACAGCACGTAACTGGAGTCTTTCCTCCTTATATATGCCACAAAGTAAGGTCGCCACGATAGTAGTCGTCAATGTCAATAAAATTGAATTTGCCAGGCACATTCTATAGCATAGCCATGGCCATAGCAAGCCAATAGTATCTATCGTCCTTAATTGTGCAAGAAAGGTATGTCTCCACGGTGTAAGTCGAAA
>NW_017027324.1:0-212 GCF_001483705.2 Eufriesea mexicana | reverse complement strand
TAAGTAAGGGGGAAAGGTCCTTCTGGAGTACCATAGCCAATGCAATGCAGTAGAATATGGCTGTAAAACTCAATTTTACTGACATTTTCAACTAATATTGTGACGAGCTGCCTTCCTTGCGTAAATAAGTAGGAAAGATTGTACTGGCCTGGTATAGCCATTGCAATGATATAGAATGTGCCTGGCAGAATCAATGTTATTGACGTTTTCGA
>NW_017027323.1:0-212 GCF_001483705.2 Eufriesea mexicana | reverse complement strand
GGAATAATGAGTGGATAGACGAAATGTTGCTGGAGATAATATGGTCAATTCGTTGATCATTCTAGAATTGATATAACGCTTAGCACATCACGGAACAGAATACACCATGGGCTGCAGTGCTCTGTTGGTGCATACACTAAGTTGCGTACTGGCAATTGTTAGTATCTCAAGCCGTAACCGTACTATACATTCATAAATCTAGAATTTCTGCG
>NW_017027322.1:0-212 GCF_001483705.2 Eufriesea mexicana | reverse complement strand
CAATAAAATTGAATTTTCCAGGCAGATTCAATAGCATTGCAATGGCTGTAGCACGCCAATAGCGTCTGTCCTCCGTATTTATGCATGAAAGAAACTTCACTACGATATTAGTCGAAAATGACAATAAAATTGAATTTTCCTGCCTGATACTATAGCATTGCAATGGCTATAGCACGCCAATGGAATCTTTCCTCCTAAATATGGAAGAAAGT
>NW_017027321.1:0-212 GCF_001483705.2 Eufriesea mexicana | reverse complement strand
TCAGTCCCAAAAATATATCGCTGCTCGAAAGTTAAGAATCGGGCGCTCGGGTGAAGGTACATTGGAATTTTTCCCTTATACTGATGAGAGTATGTATAATAGTTTACGTTTGAGTAAGAGCAACGGTGTATTTGGAAATAGAGAATGACATACAGTCATCCATACTTTGCCATGAAAGGGTAATCGAAGCTAATCAGAGGGTAGGTCGGGAA
>NW_017027320.1:0-212 GCF_001483705.2 Eufriesea mexicana | reverse complement strand
TTCAATAGAAGTTCAATATATTCGCTAATCGTAAATCTCTCAATGTTGTACATTTTTCCAATTCTACCGTATTTCTATCATTTTCTGTCTTGTCAAGTATCTCCTGCTTAGTTTCAACACGTACCACACATTTTCTTCCTTTTCTCTTGCATTTTTTCGTTTCTTTTTTTTTTAGAACTTTCGAATATTAGATCTTTAATTACTGGAGATTT
>NW_017027319.1:0-212 GCF_001483705.2 Eufriesea mexicana | reverse complement strand
ACTATCGGGAGGCGAGAAGCGGTTGTCGTGGCATGTCAGTTTGAGTTAGGTTACGTTTGGTCTTATTAGGTTAGTGTAATTTCGGTTTGGATGGCTATGACTTTCGTACTGCACGCTATTATGTGTTGAATTCCTGTGATCTAATGTTGTCGGCTATATTGCTCTTGGCTTTGCGGACTCTAGCAGCAGTGGTCGCGGCATGTTATGTTGAG
>NW_017027318.1:0-212 GCF_001483705.2 Eufriesea mexicana | reverse complement strand
CTTCTAAGTTAGGATACGCTTTGTCCGGATAGCTTTGCCTTCTGTGTTGTACACTGCTGTTCGACCGATATCTGTGCGCTGCGTTGTTGTACTATAATCTGCTTGAATCAGGGGAGGCCATCAATAGCGGTTGCGGCACGTTTGGCTGCGGGAGGTTACGTTTGGTTAGGTTTGTATGGGTTAGGTTAGGTTTGGTTGGAATGGCTTCGACT
>NW_017027317.1:0-212 GCF_001483705.2 Eufriesea mexicana | reverse complement strand
ACACACCGCTATGCGGTGGCTTTCTGCGCTCTCATGCGCTATAATGGGATCTGCTTTGCCTTGTGGTGGCCAGTAATAGTGGTCTCGGCACGTTAGTTTGAGTAAAGTTAGGTTTGGTTAGGGTAGGATAGGTACGATCGGTTAGGATTACTTTGACTTTTGTGCTATACATTGCCATTCGGTGGACCTTTGCGCTCTAATGTGCTCTAATG
>NW_017027316.1:0-212 GCF_001483705.2 Eufriesea mexicana | reverse complement strand
ATTATCTCACCACTATATTAGTCGCAAATGTCAATAAAATTGAATTTTCCAGTCAGATTCTATTACAATGCAATGGCCATAGCTTGCGAATAGAATCTTCCCTCCTTACTTATGCAACAAAATTAGCTCACCACGATATTAGTCGAAAGTGTCAATTAAATTGAATTTTCGATTCAGATTCTATTACACTGCAATGGCTATAGCATGCCAAT
>NW_017027315.1:0-212 GCF_001483705.2 Eufriesea mexicana | reverse complement strand
CTGATTCTATAGCATTGCTGTGGCTATAGCATGCTAATAGAATCTTTCCCCCTTATTTATGCACCAAAATTAGCTCACCACGATATCAGTCTAAAATGTCAATAAAAATGAATTTTCCAGTTAGATTCTATAGCATTGCTATGGCTATGGCATGCTAATAGAATCTTTCCTCCTTATTTATACAGCAAAATTAGCTCACCACGATATTAGTC
>NW_017027314.1:0-212 GCF_001483705.2 Eufriesea mexicana | reverse complement strand
AGGAAAGATCCATTTGGCGTGCTACATCCATTGCAATTATATGGAATGTGCCTGGCAGTTTCCATTTTATCGACATGTTCAACTAATATCGTGGTGAGCTATCTTTCATGCGTAGGTAAGGCGGAAAGATTCTATTGGCATGCTATTGACATTGCAATGCCAAGGAATCTGGCTGGAAAAATCAATTTTATTGACATTTACGACTAATATGG
>NW_017027313.1:0-212 GCF_001483705.2 Eufriesea mexicana | reverse complement strand
TGAAGGGGTGTATGGATGTATGTGTGCATGTATGAATGGATGTATGTATGGATGGATCGAAGTGTTGATGGATGGATGTATGGATGGATGGATGGATGGTTGGATGTGTGGATGGGTGGATGTATGGATGGATGGATGTATGGAAGGATGGTGTATCGATTGGTGGATGGACGGATGAATGGATGTATGGACGCATGGATGTGTGTATTGAC
>NW_017027312.1:0-212 GCF_001483705.2 Eufriesea mexicana | reverse complement strand
CTCCATAATTATGCGAGAAAGTTAACTCGCCACGTTGTTAGTCGAAACTGTCAATAAAATTGATCTTTCCAGCCAGATTCTATAGCATCGCAAAGGCTATAACACGCCAATAGAATCTTCCCTCCTTAATGATGCGAGAAAGTTAACTAACCACGATATTAGTCGAAAATGTCAATAAAATTGACCTTTCCAGGCAGATTCTATAGCACTGC
>NW_017027311.1:0-212 GCF_001483705.2 Eufriesea mexicana | reverse complement strand
GAGGCGACACGCCTTGAAATCTTTCGTTAATAACTCGATAAATAGCGTTACCACATATACATACCTTTACTCCTTTCTACATGGTGTCATTCAGTCTAACATGTTACAGTGTCACTTTCATTAATTTCTCAATTCTCGAATTTTTTCACTTATACACTTATTTTCATTATATATGAAATATCTTATTTTCAGGTAAAAATGTCTTTCCTGTT
>NW_017027310.1:0-212 GCF_001483705.2 Eufriesea mexicana | reverse complement strand
TATACCACGAATGACATAGATATTCGAACATAACCTAAACAAACATGACGTAACCGAACGCAGTCTGCCTTAACCGTACGTACCGAGACCACAGTTACAGGCACATCAGGGGCAAGCCGACTATACTAAAGCACAGTAGTGCGCAGAATGCTACCGAATAGCAATGTAAAACGCAGAGGTCAGAGGTATCCTAACCTATCTTGATCTAACAT
>NW_017027309.1:0-212 GCF_001483705.2 Eufriesea mexicana | reverse complement strand
GTGATTAGATCGCCTAACGCCTTCAGTCCAATGGCAAGTAAAGCCATCTACTTGCCAGAGAATAGGTCTATTCTAAATCTATAATCTGTTTTAGCTTGGCGAATAGGTCGCCCCACGCCTTCAATCCACTGGCAAGTGCAGGCATCTGCTCGCCAGAGAATAAGTCTATTCAAAATCGATAAGCTGTCACAGCTTGGCGATTAGATCGCCTA
>NW_017027308.1:0-212 GCF_001483705.2 Eufriesea mexicana | reverse complement strand
TGACCAAACTTAACATATATAAACGTAACGTAACACAACCTGGGGTGCCACGACAGCTACTGCTGGCCTCACGAGAGCCAAGCAGATTATAGGAGAGCATTGTAGGATGCTGAAATCGACCGAACAGCCCAGAGCCAAGCAGAGCATACAAGAGAAATGCAGAGCGCAGAAATCCGCCGAATGGCGGTGCATTACGCAAAAGTCAGAGCTAC
>NW_017027307.1:0-212 GCF_001483705.2 Eufriesea mexicana | reverse complement strand
TCAAAGCTACACTGACCAAACCATACCTAACCTAACACAATCAAACGTAGAATTACTCAACGTAACTAGCTGATAACTCTATTGCAAGACTTCCCAGAGCCAAGCAGAACACGTTAGGTAACAGTAGAGACAGAAGTCTCCAAGTAGCAGTGTATAACACAAAAGTCAATGCCATCCTTTCCAAACGTAACCTATCGTAACCAAACCAAACG
>NW_017027306.1:0-212 GCF_001483705.2 Eufriesea mexicana | reverse complement strand
GCGACGGCTATAGCAAGTGAATTGAATCTTTGCTCCTTATATATGCAAGAAAGTTAGCTCACTTCGATGCAAGACGAAAATGTAAATAAATTTGTATTTTCGATCCATATTCCATAGCATTGCGACGGCTATAGAACGCCAATTGAATCTTTCCTCCTTATTTATGAAAGAAAAATAGCTCACCATGATATTAGTCGAAAATGTCAATAAAT
>NW_017027305.1:0-212 GCF_001483705.2 Eufriesea mexicana | reverse complement strand
GTCAGGCTCAGTTTTGCCAGGATAGCTTTACCTTTTCTGCTGTATACTGCTATTCGGTGGACTTCTGCGCTCTACTGTGCCGTAACATGTCCTGCTTGACTTTGGGCTGGGGCGGCAATAGTGGCCTCTGCACGTTGCATTGTTTAAGGTTACGTTCGGATAGGTTAAGTCAGGCAAGGTTTTGTCAGGACAGCCTTAACTTTCGTGCTGTT
>NW_017027304.1:0-212 GCF_001483705.2 Eufriesea mexicana | reverse complement strand
ATAGGTCAATTCAAAATCTATAACGTGCTATAGCTTGGTGAATAGATCGCCTAACGCCTTCAACCCAATGGCTAGTACAGCAATCTACTTGCCAGAGAATAGGTCTATTCAAAATATATAGCATGTTATAGCTTGGTGAATGGATCGCCTAACGCCTTCAATCCAATGGCTAGTACAGCCATCTTCGTGCCAGAGAATAGGTCTTTTCAAAA
>NW_017027303.1:0-212 GCF_001483705.2 Eufriesea mexicana | reverse complement strand
ATCTATTCACCAAGCTGTAACAGAATATAGAGCTTGAATAAGCCTATTCTCTGGCAAGCAGATGGCTGTGCTTGCCATTGGATTGCAGGCGATATGCGATATAATCACCAAGCCTTTGCAGCTTATATGTTTTGAATAGATCTATTCTTTGGCAAGCAGATGGCTGTACTTGCCATTGGATTGATGGCGTTAGGCGATCTATTCACCAAGCT
>NW_017027302.1:0-212 GCF_001483705.2 Eufriesea mexicana | reverse complement strand
AACTCAAACTTGCATGCCGAAGCCACCATTGCTGTCTTCACAGAGAAAAGCATAATATGAAAGGGCACAGTACACACGGAAGGCCATAGAATATTAGGGTTGCGCACATATGACACAGCTATCCTAGCCAAACCCAACCGAACCTAACATAACCAAAATTAGTCTAACACCACCCAACCTGCCGCGAATAGTAGTACTGGTCTCCACAGAGC
>NW_017027301.1:0-212 GCF_001483705.2 Eufriesea mexicana | reverse complement strand
TTTGGCTTTCGTGTTATAAAATGTTATTCTGAGCAATTCTGCGCTCTACTCTGCTCTACAATAGTCTGGTGGAATCTGGGGAGGACAGCGATAGTGGTCGTGGCGCGTTATATTGTGTTATGATAGGTTTGGCTGTGTTACGATTTGCAAGGTTGGGAATTGTTGGCCTTAACTTTCGTG
This sequence comes from Eufriesea mexicana, assembly GCF_001483705.2. Lineage (NCBI taxonomy): Eukaryota > Metazoa > Arthropoda > Insecta > Hymenoptera > Apidae > Eufriesea > Eufriesea mexicana. The sequence goes on along the minus strand of NW_017027301.1, from coordinate 32 downwards.
ATGTACACTGCACTTCGGTGGGGCCCTGCGCA
>NW_017027300.1:0-212 GCF_001483705.2 Eufriesea mexicana | reverse complement strand
CGTCCACTATTGCTGACCACCTCCGAGTCAAGCAGAGTACAGTAGAGCAATGTAGAAAGCAGGTATACAACGAACAGCAGATTATAGCACAGATGTCAATGCTACCATAGCTTAACATGACCAAACACAGCATAACCAAACGTAACCTTACAAAACCTAACGTGCGTAGACCGCAACTGCTGACTTCCACAGAGCAAATCAGTATATACTAG
>NW_017027299.1:0-212 GCF_001483705.2 Eufriesea mexicana | reverse complement strand
CTGACCGATCGTAACCTCACTAAACCTTTCTTGCCTCGGGCACTATTGCTGGCCGCCCCAGGGCCGACCAGAGCATAGTAGAGCACAGTAGAGCTCAGATATCCACCGAGTAGCAGCCTGTGCCAAGTAAGTCAAAGCTGTTCAGACCCAACCCAAACAAACGTAAATTAACCGCACGTAACCAATCTCGATCTAACGTGCCGAGACTGCTA
>NW_017027298.1:0-212 GCF_001483705.2 Eufriesea mexicana | reverse complement strand
GAATGCTGCGCCCTACTCTCCACCAATGTGATCTGCTTGACTCCGGGGATTCCAGCACTATTGCTCGCGGCACGTTAGCTTTAGTTGCGTTATCTTTGGTTATATTAGAATTGTTCAGGTCAGGAAACGATAGCCTTGACTTACATGGTACAGTCAGCTATTAGGAGGATTCCTGTGCCATACGGAGCACTAATGCTTACAGCTTGGCCCCG
>NW_017027297.1:0-212 GCF_001483705.2 Eufriesea mexicana | reverse complement strand
CTCAAGATACTCTACATTCTCAAAGAGTTCAACCAGCAATGTTTACAAAACATGGAAATATTCCTCCCGAAACATTTGTTCCGCGAAGAAGCCTCGTTTTCCATACCAGTACAACACCATAGTGAAAACACGGTAAAAAGCCGAAATCCCGGATCACGAACCTGTTCAACCCCTCAGGGGAAGCTTAACCAACTGCCCGATATTCGTGCGAG
>NW_017027296.1:0-212 GCF_001483705.2 Eufriesea mexicana | reverse complement strand
GAATATACTAGAACACCGTAGAGCGCAGTAGTCCACCGCAATGCAGTGTACAGCAAAAAATTCCAAGATGTCCTAACCTAACCTGGCATAAAATACCCTAATCTGACGTGAACATCTAAACGTAACGCGCCGAGACCTCTATTGCTGGACTCCTCGGAGCAAAGCAGTACATACGAGATGACAGCAGAGCGCAGAAGTCCACCGAATAGCAA
>NW_017027295.1:0-212 GCF_001483705.2 Eufriesea mexicana | reverse complement strand
GCATGGTTACGTTGCGTTTGGTTAGGTTAGTATAGGACAGCTTCGACTTTTGTGTCAGACACTACTATTTGGTGGATTTCCACGCTCTAATGTGCTCTAATATGCTTTTACTTGGCTCCGAGGAGACCAGCAATATTATTCTCGGCACGATAAGCTTGGTCAGGTTACGTTCGGTTAGGTCAGGTTAGGACAGGTTAGCTTAGGACATTTCC
>NW_017027294.1:0-212 GCF_001483705.2 Eufriesea mexicana | reverse complement strand
GGTTAGGTTTGGATAGATTAGACTTTCGTGGTATGAGCTGCCATTCTGTTGGCTTCTACAGTATAGTGTGCCCTAGTATGTATAGTCCGTTTGGTTAGGTTTTGATGTGTTAGGTTAGAATAGCTTTGACATATGTGCTCAACACTGATATCCAATGGACCTCTGTTATCTGCTGTGCTCTATCTCATTCTGCTCGTGTATATGGAGGCGGA
>NW_017027293.1:0-212 GCF_001483705.2 Eufriesea mexicana | reverse complement strand
ACGGCACTGTAGATGTTAAAATATTTTGATCACTGATCATTTATATTCAACCGCAAACCTAGACGAATCGATGTATAGGTTACTTGTGCCTACAGACGTTTACAATTGGCAGTACGATACCTTGAACATCCACCTACAGAGCACTGTTTGAATTAATAAGTTCAGTGACGTATATTCTATAGCAATTTTCGTATGGCGAAAGAAAAACCCTT
>NW_017027292.1:0-212 GCF_001483705.2 Eufriesea mexicana | reverse complement strand
TTGAGTGCTATAGCCAATGCAATGATATAGATTTGGCTGGAAAATGCAATTTTGTGGACATTTGCGACTAATACCATGGTGAGCTATCTTCCTTGCATAGGTAAGGAGGAAAGATACTTTTGGCATGCTATATCCACTGCAATGATGTTGAATCTGGCAGGAAAATCCAATTTTATTGACATTTTCGGCTAATATCGCTGTGAGTTGACTTT
>NW_017027291.1:0-212 GCF_001483705.2 Eufriesea mexicana | reverse complement strand
TGGTCTCGGTGCGTTGCCACCTCCTCGTGATGAGATCTGCTAATTGGTATCGTTTCCAAAAGCTATTTTTGGAAAACGATGTCAAGCTAAGGGTTACTTACCAAGTTCGCGAAATTTGCTATGTATTGGAAATTTTCAGTGTTCATTTTGAGCCCCGAAAATTTAATGTGATCAGAAAATATTCTAATGAAATGTAGGTTAGGGGACTAAAT
>NW_017027290.1:0-212 GCF_001483705.2 Eufriesea mexicana | reverse complement strand
GACGCTGAGATCGGGACCCACGTTCGTTAAATGCTCCCGGAGGCGGGCAGCAAGAACGCGCTCAAAGAGCTTGCTCGCTTCGTCGAGCAGGCATATCGGCCGATATGCCTTCGGAGAGTTCGGGAGCTTCCCTATTTCCGGGATCAGCGCGACCCTCGCTCTCTTCCAACATGCCGGGAAGCGACCGGTCCTGAGGCAGCTGTCGAACAGCC
>NW_017027289.1:0-212 GCF_001483705.2 Eufriesea mexicana | reverse complement strand
ATCGCCAACCGAACCCTGTTTCAAACTATCGTATCGAGAAAGCTATTACTGGCTTCCTGGGGTGGAGCAGATTATAGTGCAGCAACGTGGAGCGCAGAAATCCGCCGAATATCAGTGTGTCGCACAAAGGTCAAAGCTATCCTCTCCTGGCAGAACAAAACGAGGCGAAACTGGGCGCAACGCAGCTCAGACTATTGTGCCTGGACCACAAT
>NW_017027288.1:0-212 GCF_001483705.2 Eufriesea mexicana | reverse complement strand
CCATTGCAATGATATAGTTTGTGGCTGGAAAATTCAAGTTTATTGACATTTTCGACTATTACCCTGGTGAACTATCTTCCTTGCATAGGTAAGGAGGAAAGATGCTTTCGGCGTGCTATATCCATTGCAATGATTTAGAATCAGGCCGCAAAGTTCAATTATATTGACAGTTTCGACTAATATCATGGTGAGCTATCTTTCTTTCATAAATA
>NW_017027287.1:0-212 GCF_001483705.2 Eufriesea mexicana | reverse complement strand
CGTGCCGAAAAGACTATTGCTGATCTCCGCAGAGCCAAACAGAATATACCAGAGCACAGCAGTACACAGAAAGCCACCGCACTGCAGTGTACACCACAAAAGTCAGACATACCCTGACATAACGTGCCCTAACATATCTTACCCGAACTTAGAGTATCTCAACGTAACGTGTGGAGACCAATATTTCTGGCCTCTCCAGTGCCATCCAGGGC
>NW_017027286.1:0-212 GCF_001483705.2 Eufriesea mexicana | reverse complement strand
TATAGATTTTGAATAGACTTATTCTATGGTAAAGAGATGGATATATTTACCATTGGATTGAGATCGTTAGATGATCAATTCATCAAACTAGAGCTGGTTATAGATTTTGAATAGACTTATTCTATGGTAAGTAGACGGCTATACCTACTATTGGATTGAGAACGTTAGATCTGTCCATCAAACTATACCAGGTTATGAATTTTTAATAGACC
>NW_017027285.1:0-212 GCF_001483705.2 Eufriesea mexicana | reverse complement strand
GAGAATGCAGGATACTTTTTCTATACAAAGCAATTTAAGACACCATTTTGAGAACCAAGAACAAGGGCAAAAAGGCAGTTAGAAATTATACTTTCTTATATATGTGTGGGTCTTTAGAACCAGAGACATGGAACAAAAATAGGTATGCGATGACAGTCTTAGATTTTACTAATTTCGTAGTGATATATTTTATGGAATCATATAGTGAAGCA
>NW_017027284.1:0-212 GCF_001483705.2 Eufriesea mexicana | reverse complement strand
TTGACATTTTCGGCTAATATCGTGGTGAGCTAACCTTCTTGTATAAATAAGGAGGAAAGATACCATTGGGGTGCTATCGCCATTGCAATGCTGCAGAATCTGGCTGGAAAATGTTATTTTATTGACATTTTCGAACAAAATCGTCGTGTGCTGACGTCCTTGCATAAATAAGGAGGAAAGATACTATTGGCCAGCTACAGCCATTGCAATTC
>NW_017027283.1:0-212 GCF_001483705.2 Eufriesea mexicana | reverse complement strand
ACATTGCTCTAATATACTCTGCTCGACTCTGAGGTTGCCTGCAATAGTGGTGGTGACAATATATGTTGAGGTAGGTAACGTACGGTTAGGCTGGGTTGGGATAGGTTTGGTAATGATGGCTAAGACTTTTGCCCTGAACACAGCTATTTGTCGGATTCCTGTGCTCCACCGTGCCCTAATAATCTCTGCTTTGCTCTCGGGAGGCCAGCGAT
>NW_017027282.1:0-212 GCF_001483705.2 Eufriesea mexicana | reverse complement strand
AACGTACCGCGGCCACTGCTGCCGGCTTCCACGGAGCCATACAGAATATAACAGAACACAGTACATCACAGAAATCCACCAAATAACAGAGAAGGGCACGAATGTCAAAGCTATCCTAACCAAACATAACCTAACCTATCCATACCAATCGTAACCTAAATCAACCTAACGTTCCAAGACCACCACTGCTGGCATCAGCAGATTCGAGCGGG
>NW_017027281.1:0-212 GCF_001483705.2 Eufriesea mexicana | reverse complement strand
CTATAACAGGTTATATATTTTGAATAGACATATTATCTGGCAAGTAGATGGCTGTTCTTGCCACTGGTTGAAGGCGTTAGGCAACCTATTTGGCAAGCTATAACAATTATATATTTTGAACAGGTCTATTCTATGGCAAGTAGATGGCCCTACTTGCCATTGGTTGCAGACGATAGGCGGCCTATTAACCAAGCTATAACAGATTATAGATT
>NW_017027280.1:0-212 GCF_001483705.2 Eufriesea mexicana | reverse complement strand
ATTGAACTTTCCAGCCATATTCTGCAGCATTGCAATGGTTGTAGCTTGCCAATATAATCTTTCTTCCTTGTTTATGCAAGGAAGTTATCTCACCACGATACTAGTAGAAAATGTCAATAAAATTGAACTTTCCATGCAGATTCTGTAGCATTGCAACTGCAATAGCATGCCAATAGAACCATTCCTCCTTATTTATGCAAGAAAGTTAAGTC
>NW_017027279.1:0-212 GCF_001483705.2 Eufriesea mexicana | reverse complement strand
CAGGTCGGGTCAGGTCAGATGATGTCAGTTCAGGTCAGGTCAGGTCATGTCTGGTCAGGTCAAGTATGGTAAGGTCAGGCCAGGCCAGCTCAGGGCAGATCATATATGGTCAGGTCAGGTCAGGCCAGTTCAGGCAGGTAAGGTCATATCAGGTCAGCTCAGGTCAGATCAGTCACGACAGGCCTGGTCAGTTCAGGTCAGTCAGGTCAGGT
>NW_017027278.1:0-212 GCF_001483705.2 Eufriesea mexicana | reverse complement strand
GGATGCATGGATATATGGATATGTGGGTGGATAAATGGATGGGTGGATGGACGGAAGAACGGACGTATGTACGGATGTATGTATGTATATATCTATGGATTTATGGATGGGTGTGTGTATGGTCGTGTGTATGAGTGTATGTATGGATGTGTGTATGTGCGTATGTATGTATGCGTGGATGTATGGTTGTATGGTTGGACGAATGTATGGTT
>NW_017027277.1:0-212 GCF_001483705.2 Eufriesea mexicana | reverse complement strand
CGAACGCAACCTAGCCTTACCTTACGTGCCGATGTCACTATTGCTCGTCTACCCATAGCCAAGCAGAATGGACTAGGGCACAATAGAGTGCAGAGATCCACGTAATAGCAGTGTACAGCACAAAAGTCGTAGCTATCTTAGCCTAACGTTACCAAACGTAACGTAATTCAGTTTAACGTGTCTAGTGCACTGTTGCTGACCTCCACAGAGCA
>NW_017027276.1:0-212 GCF_001483705.2 Eufriesea mexicana | reverse complement strand
GGATGTATGCATGGATGTATGTATGGATGTTTGAATGGATGTATGCATGTATGTATGTATGGACGTATGTAAGTATGTATCTATGAATGTATGTATGGAAGAATGTATTGGTGTATGTAAGGATGTTTGTACTGATGTCTCTATGGATTCACGGATGGATGGGTGGATGGGTGGATGGATGTATGGACGAACGGATGTATGGATGGATTGAG
>NW_017027275.1:0-212 GCF_001483705.2 Eufriesea mexicana | reverse complement strand
TAGTTCTGCACTGATTAAGAATTTTATAATTGTTTGTTACCATTTAGAATGATAAATAATAGAAGAATATAGAAAATCTGATATTTTAGACACACAAATGTTCATAATTTAAATAACAAAGACCAATTTTTATTTCATATAAGATATATTTTTCTAAGTATTCCGAAAGAATTTGAAAAATTTGTGAGAAGATAAAAAAGACCACGAGATGT
>NW_017027274.1:0-212 GCF_001483705.2 Eufriesea mexicana | reverse complement strand
ATTGATGGACGTAGGGTTGGATGGTTGTATGGATGGATTGAGGTATGGATGGACGGATGTACGTATGAAAGGATGTACGGATGAATGGATGTATGAATGGATTGAGGTATGGATTAGCGGATGTATGTTTGGATGGATGTCTGGATGAGTGTATGTATGGATGCATATATGTATTGGTGTATGGAATGAAGCATGTATGCATGGATGGAGGT
>NW_017027273.1:0-212 GCF_001483705.2 Eufriesea mexicana | reverse complement strand
TAGCCTAACCTAACCAAGCGTAAATCAACCTAACGTGCCGAGAGCACTACTGCTGGCCTCCTTGGAGCCAAGTAGGACATACTAGAAGACAGTAGTGCGCAGAAATCCTTCGAACAGCTCTTTATAGCACTAAAGTCAATGGCATCCTCGCCTAACATAACCTAACATAAAACAACTAAACGTAACCTTGCCCAACCTAACGTGCCTAGATG
>NW_017027272.1:0-212 GCF_001483705.2 Eufriesea mexicana | reverse complement strand
ACTTGACAGAGAATAGGTCTATTCAAAATAAATTATCTTTTATAGCTTGGTGAATAGGTCGCCAACGCCATCACTCCAATGGCAATTACAGACTTCTACTTGCCAGTAAATAGGTCTATTCAAAATTTATAACCTCCTATAGCTTGGACAATAGATCGCCGAACGCCTTCAAACCAATGGCAAGTACAGACTTCTACTTGCCAGAAAATAGG
>NW_017027271.1:0-212 GCF_001483705.2 Eufriesea mexicana | reverse complement strand
GTACGCTGCGGTTCCATGGATTTCTGCGCCCTACTCTCCTCTATTATGTTCCGCTTGGGGCCAAGGAGGCCGGCAATAGTATCGTCGGCCCGTTAGGTTATGATAGGACACGTTTGGTTCGGGTAGGTTTGTTTGGATTAGGTTTGGATATGTTTGGCTTTCGTGCTGTACACTGCCATTCTATGGACTTCTGCGCTCTACTCTCCTCTAAA
>NW_017027270.1:0-212 GCF_001483705.2 Eufriesea mexicana | reverse complement strand
CTCCTGTGCGCCACCACAACCTGCTTGTCTCTGTGGGTGCTAGGGATAGTGTTATCGGCACGTAAGGATGAGTTATGTTACATTTGGTTAGGAAAGCTTTGACTTTTGAGCTTTACACCGCTTTTCGGAATATTTCAGCGTTCTACATTGTTCTGGTATGCTCTGCTTAGCTCTAGTGAGGCCATCAGTGGCTTTCGTAGCACGACAGGTTG
>NW_017027269.1:0-212 GCF_001483705.2 Eufriesea mexicana | reverse complement strand
CCCTTTCCTCGTTCTACGCCTTCCTCTTTCACCCCCATCTAATTGTCCGAAGTCTAATTGTAGGAGGAATTAAATAAACTCTCGTTGTTGATTATCGAAGCTGGCTCATTGGCTTAAGTAGTGTATGTTTGCCTTTCGAATACTAAAAGTTTCATATATATATTTTTTTAATTTAATTTAATCGGATTTTTAATTTAATTTTCGCTGTATCC
>NW_017027268.1:0-212 GCF_001483705.2 Eufriesea mexicana | reverse complement strand
GAGTAGAGCGCAGAAATCCATAGAATCGCAGTGTGTATCAGAAAAGTCAGAGCTACCCAAACCCAACCCAAACCGTAAGGACATATTCAAACATAGCCTAACTCAACTTAACGTGCAGAGACAGCGATTGCTGCACTCACCAGAGCAAAGCATTACATACTAGAGCACAGTAGATCGCACAAAGCCGCCGCATAGCTGTGTACATCACAAAA
>NW_017027267.1:0-212 GCF_001483705.2 Eufriesea mexicana | reverse complement strand
CATCCAGCCATACAACCACCCATCCATCCATCCATCGATCCATACATATATCCACCGAAACACTCATCCATCCATACATTCATACATCCACACAAGCATAAATCCATACTTCCGTACTTCCGTCCATTCATACCTCAATCCATCCATAGATCCATCCATCCAGACAACCATTCATCCATATATACATCCATCCATACATCCTTCTATCCATA
>NW_017027266.1:0-212 GCF_001483705.2 Eufriesea mexicana | reverse complement strand
CCATCCATTCATGCATACATATACCCATACATCAAAACATACACCCATACATACATCCATACACACATCCCCACACACATCCATACATACATCCATACATCCACACATCCATACATCCATGAATCCTACCATCCGTGCTTCCAACCATCGATACATCCATCCACCAATCCGTCCAACCAACCATACATTCATACAAACGTCAATACATACAT
>NW_017027265.1:0-212 GCF_001483705.2 Eufriesea mexicana | reverse complement strand
TTCGCTGGCCTTCCCAGTACCGAGCTGAACATACGAGAGCAATGTACAACTCTGACATCTACCGAATAGCAGTGTACAGCACAAAAGTCAAAGCTATCCAATCCTAACATATCCAAACGTAATATTACCAAACGCAACCTGACAAAACCAAACGTGCCGAGACGACTATTTCTGGCCTCCCCATCGCCAAGCCGGGCATATTAGAGGAGAGA
>NW_017027264.1:0-212 GCF_001483705.2 Eufriesea mexicana | reverse complement strand
AAACGCGAACTGAATATATTGCTCTTGCATCTTTGAACTCGATTTTCTCGAAAATGGAGCTCTGTATGAAAAAGATTTATTCTACATTTTCGACTGTTTTACGCGAGGAATTCGTTCCTTGTTGGCTGTACCACGATTTTACGAACACCCTGTATAATCTTCAGAATCACTAATTTTCTTCAGCCTCTACGCATTCTTTGGTCCCTCCTCTG
>NW_017027263.1:0-212 GCF_001483705.2 Eufriesea mexicana | reverse complement strand
GCATAGTAGACCGCAGAAATCCACCGAGTAACTGTGTACAGCACGAAGGACGGAGCTATAGTAGACAAATGTAGCCAAACCTGTCCTACCCTATCGCAACATAACTCAACCGAACGTGTGACGGCCGCTGTTGCTCGTCTCCCCAGGTTCGAGCAGAGTATAGTAGAGGAATGTACAGAGCAGGAATCCACCGAATAACAGTATATGCTACG
>NW_017027262.1:0-212 GCF_001483705.2 Eufriesea mexicana | reverse complement strand
TTCTGCTTGGCTCTGGACAGGCAAGCGATAGTGCCCAAGATCCAGTTAGGTTGAGTTAGAATAGGCTTGGTTATGTTACGGTTAGGTATGTTAGGAGAGGTAAGCTTTGACTTTAGTGATATAGTATGCTATGTGGTGTATTTGTGCGACCTACTGTGCTCTAGTAATTTCAGCTTGGTTCCGGGGTCCAGCAGTAGTAGTCTAGGCACGAT
>NW_017027261.1:0-212 GCF_001483705.2 Eufriesea mexicana | reverse complement strand
ATACAAATTGAATGAATTCGAACCGCGTTATATGGAATCTCAGAAATAAATAAATTGTACACAAATCAGACCTATATAAAAACTGCATTCTCAAAGTATCAACTTGCGATTGATTCGGTTAATAAATAAAATTTTGTAATAGAAATGGTAATGAATATGTAGATTTTTACTTATTTGAATTTAGGTTTATCGAATATAATACATAGTTCGTA
>NW_017027260.1:0-212 GCF_001483705.2 Eufriesea mexicana | reverse complement strand
GGGAGGCCGGCAACCGAGTTCCAGTCACGTTAGATTGTGTCAAGTTTCGTTCGGTTGTTTACGCTTTGCTAGGTTAGGACAGGGTACCTTGACTTCGTGCTATACACTGCTATTCCGCGGATTTCTGCGAGCCTCGTTGCTCTTCTAAACTCTACTCGTACCTGGGTGTGCCAGCAAAGGCGGGCGTGGCTCGATAGGTTTATTCAGGTTAC
>NW_017027259.1:0-212 GCF_001483705.2 Eufriesea mexicana | reverse complement strand
AGCACAGTGGAGCACAGAAATCCACCGAATTGCAGTGTATAGCGCAAAAGTCAAAGCTACGCTCTCCTAACCTAACCAACCGTAACACAAACAAGCGTAGCATGTCTCAGACTAACGTGTCGATACCAATACTTCTGGCCTCCACATATCCAAGCCGAATATACTAGAGCACAGTAGAGCGCAGTAATCCACCGGATAGCAGTGTATATCAC
>NW_017027258.1:0-212 GCF_001483705.2 Eufriesea mexicana | reverse complement strand
TACTCAACATAACGTAACGGAACGTATTCTATCACAACCTAACGTGCCGGGACCACTGTTACTGGCTTCTCAAGGGTCGAGAAGAGTATAATATAGCAATGTAGAGCGTAGAAGTCCGCCGTATAGCAGTCTATAGGACAAAAGTCGAGTCTACCCTATCCTAACCTATGCAAGCCTAATACAATCAAGCGTAACAAAACTTAACGTAACGA
>NW_017027257.1:0-212 GCF_001483705.2 Eufriesea mexicana | reverse complement strand
CCTACAGAAGAATATACGTGGTTCACTAAAATATACGTAGGATCGGATTGTGTGAATGGGCTAAAATAGCGTTGCTTTATTTCTTGATAATACACAATCAGCTTATACGTAGATTAACGGCTATGAAACAAGAGGTTACTCGTTATGGATACGCTCGACTTTGACTTCTTACTCACATACTGACACACTATTAGCAACTTCCTAAAGACTCT
>NW_017027256.1:0-212 GCF_001483705.2 Eufriesea mexicana | reverse complement strand
TGCACTTGCCATTGGATTGAGGGCGTTAGGCGATCTATTCTCCAAGCTATAACAGGTTACAGACTTTGAATAGACATATTCTCTGGCAAGTAGCTGGCTGTACTTGCCATTGGATTGAGGGCGTTAGGCGATCTACTCACCAAGCAATTGCATTTTATAGATTTTCAATAGACCAATTCTCTGGCAAGTAGATAGCTGTACTTGCCATTGGT
>NW_017027255.1:0-212 GCF_001483705.2 Eufriesea mexicana | reverse complement strand
TTTTTGTTGTAACTTCTCTTGTAATAGAGGTTTAATTAAAGTACCTTTAATTAGGGCATGGCTTTCCCTTGATTCTCGTCATGCAACTAATACAATATTATTACATATATTTCGAACCCTCCCACTTTTATTTTAATTTTCCTATAAAACAGCGCAACTTTTAACGCTTTTATACACGTATGACATTTAGAACCCAGTGAAGGTCATTTAGA
>NW_017027254.1:0-212 GCF_001483705.2 Eufriesea mexicana | reverse complement strand
AGGAGGAAAGATGATTTTTGAGTGCTATAGCCAAAGCAATGATATAGTTTGCGGCTGGAAAATTCAAATTTATTGACATTTTCGACTAACATCATTGTGAGCTAACTTTCTTGCATAAGTAAGGAGGAAAGATTCAATTGGCGTGCTACAGCCGTCGCAATTCTTTAGAATACGGCTGGAAAATTCAATTTTACTGACATTTTCGACTAATA
>NW_017027253.1:0-212 GCF_001483705.2 Eufriesea mexicana | reverse complement strand
AGGACAGCTTTGGCTTTTGTGCTATATACTGCTATTCGGTGGATCTTTGCCGTCTGCTGTGCTATGGTATATTCTGCTTGGCTATGGGCATGCCAGCAGTATTGGTCTCGGCCCTTTTGCCTGGGACATGTTGCGATTGGTTATCTTACGTTTGGTTACGTTAGGATAGCATAGATTAGACTTTTGTGACATACACTGCCATTGGGCGGATT
>NW_017027252.1:0-212 GCF_001483705.2 Eufriesea mexicana | reverse complement strand
CATCCATCCATCCATGCATCCATACACACATCAATTCACAGATCCATACATACACGCATACATACATCCATACATACATCCATACATACATTCTTACATACATAACTCAAATGCATCCATTCATTCAAACATACATACCTACATACATACATCCATCGATACATACATCCATCCATACATCCATACATCGATACATCCGTACATCCACACAC
>NW_017027251.1:0-212 GCF_001483705.2 Eufriesea mexicana | reverse complement strand
AATGAAAACAAGTGTGTAAGTGAAAAAATTCGAAAATTGGGAAATTACCGACAATGGCATTGTAATAAGTTAGATGAATGAAACCATGTAGAAAAGTGTATAAATATGTATATGTTATAACGTTATTTATTGAGGTAATAAGAAAAGATCTCCAGTCGCGTCGCTTCGGAACGACCGAAAGGGACGATGCCAGTCGTATCGCTTCCAACTGG
>NW_017027250.1:0-212 GCF_001483705.2 Eufriesea mexicana | reverse complement strand
ACATCCATACATACATCCATGCATACATCCATATATACATCCACAAAAACATCCATACATACGCCCATACATCCTTACACTCATGCGTCCATACAACTGTACATCAATACATCCATCCATCCATATATCCTGCCATCCACCCATACACACATCAATACATCCACACATACATACATCCATAAGGCCGTCCAACCATGCAACCATCCAACCAA
>NW_017027249.1:0-212 GCF_001483705.2 Eufriesea mexicana | reverse complement strand
CTGACATGACCTGATGTATCTTGACCTGACCTTGCCTGACCTGGCCTGACCTGAACTGACCTGCACTGACATCATCTGATCTGACCTGACCTGATATGACCCGGGCTGACCTGACCTGACATGACTTGACGTGACCTGACCAAACCAGTCCTATCCTGACATGACCATCCCCGACATTGCCTGGCATGACCTGACCTGATGTGACCTGACAT
>NW_017027248.1:0-212 GCF_001483705.2 Eufriesea mexicana | reverse complement strand
AACCTACATATAGCTTTACATGTATAAACAATTTAAAAACGCATTTACAAATAAATCAAAATTGTATATTTATGTACACAATGCCAAGTTCTAACAAAATGGGACAATTTTTAAACTTAATGAATTACAAGAAGCAGATTATGAATAATGTATTCACTTATTGAAATTAGTTATTGATTGTTACATAAAAGTCATTTCACTCATAATGAATG
>NW_017027247.1:0-212 GCF_001483705.2 Eufriesea mexicana | reverse complement strand
ACGCCAGTAGAATCTTTCCTCTTGATATATGCAAGAAAGATAGGTCACCACGATATTAGTCGACAATTTAAATAAAATGGTATTTTCCAGCCTGATATTATAGCATTGCAATGGCAATAGCTCGCCCATAGAATCTTCACTCCTTATTGATGCAATAAAATTAGGTCACCACGATATTAGCCGAAAATGTCATTAAAATTGAATTTTCCAGC
>NW_017027246.1:0-212 GCF_001483705.2 Eufriesea mexicana | reverse complement strand
GTACCTGCCATTGTTTGAAGGCGTAAGGCGACCTATTTCCCAAGCTAGAACAGATTATATACTATGAACAGACATATTCTCAGGCAAGAAGGTTTCTGTACTTGCCAGTGGATTGGAGGCGACAGGCGATCTATTCACAAACTGATAAAAGGTTATAGATTTTGAATAGACCTATTCTCTGGCAAGTAGGTGGATGTACTTGCCATTGGATT
>NW_017027245.1:0-212 GCF_001483705.2 Eufriesea mexicana | reverse complement strand
ACACCAATGAAATAAATTTTACATATTCATCGCGACGAAGCAGCGTTGCACTGTCCAGCAACATTAACGTTTCCGCCGATCATTCCGAGTAAAGAAGTACGGATTAAAACTAATTAAGAATTTTCGATTGCGTTAGATGTAAGATGAAGAAGTACATCTTTCAAGGAATCATGAAATTAATGATACTCGATTGATGATAGACATTCGTGAAT
>NW_017027244.1:0-212 GCF_001483705.2 Eufriesea mexicana | reverse complement strand
TAATTTCGTTGTGAGCTAACTTCCTTGCATAGGTATGGAGGAAAGATCCGTTCGGAGTGCTATGGCCATTGCATTGCGGCAGCATCTGGCTGGAGAATTCATTTTTATTGACATCTTCGACAAATATGGTGGTGAGCTAACTTTCTTCTATATATCAGGAGGAAAGATTCTATTGGCATGCTATAGCCTTTGCAATGCCAAAGAATCTTGCT
>NW_017027243.1:0-212 GCF_001483705.2 Eufriesea mexicana | reverse complement strand
GAAAGTCAAGTCTACCGTGTACAAACGTAATCAAACGTAACATAAACAAACGCAACCGAACTCTGCCTGAAGTGCCGAGAGCGCTACTGCTGGCCTCTCCAAAGCCAAGCAGAATTTACTGGCGCGCAGTAGAGCGCAGGAGTCCGCCGAACAGCAGCGTATGGCGCAAACTTCAAAGCCATCTTAGCCAAACTTGATCTGCCCTAACCAAG
>NW_017027242.1:0-212 GCF_001483705.2 Eufriesea mexicana | reverse complement strand
CTATTCACCAAGCTATAACAGGTTATATATTATGAATAGACCTATTGTCTGGCAAGCAGATTGGTGTACTTGCCATTGGATTGAAGGCGTCAGGCGACCTATTCTCCAGGCTATAAGAGATTTCAGATTTTGAATATACCTATTCTCTCGCAAGTAGATGTATGAACTTGCCATTGGATTGAAGGCGTTGGGCGACCTATTCCCCAAGCTAT
>NW_017027241.1:0-212 GCF_001483705.2 Eufriesea mexicana | reverse complement strand
TCAGGTTCGTGTTTGTTACGTTTGACTGGCTTAGGTAAGGCGAGATTAGGCTAGGGTACCACCTACCTTTCGCTATACACTACTATTCGGGAGATTTCAGCGTTCCACATTGCTCTGCATTCTCTGTCTATCTCTCGTGTGGCCAGCAATTGCGGCCGTGGCACGTCATGTTGGGTCACGGTACGTCTGCTCCTGTCACGTTTGGCTAGGTT
>NW_017027240.1:0-212 GCF_001483705.2 Eufriesea mexicana | reverse complement strand
ATTAGGCATATTTACCCTAATTAGTAATTCATACGTAACTGATTTCGAAAATGTCAAATATTCCAGTTACTCCTTGAACAAAAATTTTGAAACGAACAGTACTTTTCCAGCGGTTTTTAAATGAACAGAAAAACCATAATTGATGTTAGTAAGATGAAACATGCTTTTAGAAAACCCTAATGAAAACCCTATTTGATATGTACACTGCCAAA
>NW_017027239.1:0-212 GCF_001483705.2 Eufriesea mexicana | reverse complement strand
CTATCGCTGGCGACCCAAGAGACAAGTAGGATATGATAGAGCACAGTAGAGCGCAGAATCCCAAAGAAAGCAGTGAGCAAAAAAGTCAAAGGCATACTAACCTAACCCAAACTATCCGAACCTAACCAAACGTAATCTAACACATCCTCACGTGCCGCAACCAGTATGTCTAGCCTCCACAGTGTCAGTCATAGCACAGAGTGTGAGAACAG
>NW_017027238.1:0-212 GCF_001483705.2 Eufriesea mexicana | reverse complement strand
TTGACATTTTCGACTAATATCGTGGTGAGCGAATTTCGTTGCATAAATAAGGAGGGAAGATACTCTTGGCAATCTATAGCCAATGCAGTGTAAGAGAATCTGACTGGAAAATACAATGTTATTGACATTTTCGACTAATATCGTAATGGGGTAGTTTTCTTGCATAAATAATGTGGAAAGATTCTATTGGCATGCTATAGCCAATGCAGAGC
>NW_017027237.1:0-212 GCF_001483705.2 Eufriesea mexicana | reverse complement strand
TATGCAAGAAAGATAGCTCACCACGATATTAGTCGAAAATGTAAGTAAAATTGAATTTTCCAGACAGATTACAGATCATATCAGTGGCTATAGCACGCCAAAAGAATCTTTACTCCTTATTTATGCAAGAAAGTTAGCTCACCACGATATTAGTGGAAAATGTTCATTAGTTCGAATTTTCCAAACACTAACTATACCATTGCAATGGCTAT
>NW_017027236.1:0-212 GCF_001483705.2 Eufriesea mexicana | reverse complement strand
ATCCAAACCTTATCCCAAAGTAACATGACCTAACCAGACCTAGCACAACACAAACTAACGTGCAGATACAACTATTACTGGCCTCCCCAGGGTCGAGCAAGGTGCAGTAGAGCAATATAGAGCGTCGAAATCCTCCGAAGAGAGGCGTACAGCACAAAGCTAAGCTATCCAATCCTAACCAGGGCAAGCGTAACATTACCAATCGCAGCATA
>NW_017027235.1:0-212 GCF_001483705.2 Eufriesea mexicana | reverse complement strand
TGGACGCATGGATGTGTGGTTGTGTGGATGTATGGATGTATATATGTATGGATGTGTGGATGGATGCATGTACGGTTGGATGGATTTATGGATGGGTGGTTGGATGGATTAAAGGATGGGAGCATGGATGCATGAATGCATGGATGCGCGTATGGAAGGGCGAATGTAGGGATGTATGTATCGATGGGTGAATGGATGTATGTATGGATGTA
>NW_017027234.1:0-212 GCF_001483705.2 Eufriesea mexicana | reverse complement strand
GTTTAGGTTAGGATAGCGAAGCTTCGACTTTTGAGCTGTACACTGCTATTCCGTGGATTTCTGTGCCCTAGTGTGATCTAATGTTACCAGCTTTGCTCTGGGAATTCCGGAAATCTCCGTCGTGGCGCGTTATGTTGTGCTAGATTACTTTTAGTTAGGATAGGCTTGTTTGGGTTAGTTTGGAATATCTTTGACTTTCGTGCACGGCACTG
>NW_017027233.1:0-212 GCF_001483705.2 Eufriesea mexicana | reverse complement strand
GTCCTTTGCAGAGCAACATGTCTTTCGTTATTGAAGACTTGGTCCAGACTTTGTATCAAGTTAGGATAGAGTTCAGGTGATACTGGATCTCCATGTAGTTGTTTAGAATTCATCTGACTTACATGAAGAGTAGCTTAGATTTCTTAAGACAATTCATAAACCAAGTTTAGTAAGAGACTCGACATTTGCTTCGCGATTGGGGTGGAATTGTT
>NW_017027232.1:0-212 GCF_001483705.2 Eufriesea mexicana | reverse complement strand
TACTCGCCCGAGAATAGGTCTATTGAATATAAATAATCTGTTATAGCTTGGTCAATTGATCGCCTAACGCCTTCAATACAATAGCAAGTACAGCCACCGACTTGCCAGAGAATATGTCTGTCCAATACCTATAATCTGTTATAGCTTGTTGAATAGGTCGCCCAACGCCATCAATCCAATGGCAAGTACAGCCATCTACTTGCCAGAGAATA
>NW_017027231.1:0-212 GCF_001483705.2 Eufriesea mexicana | reverse complement strand
ATTGCATAAATAAGGAGGAAAGATTCAATTGGCGTGCTATAGCCGTCGCAATGCTATAGAATCGGGCTGGAAATTTAAATTTTATTGACATTTTCGTCATATATTGTGGTTAGTTAACTTGCTTGCATAACTAAGGAGGAACGACTCTATTGGCGTGCTATAGGCATAGCAATGCTGTAGAATCTGGTAGGAAAATTCAATTTTATTGACAT
>NW_017027230.1:0-212 GCF_001483705.2 Eufriesea mexicana | reverse complement strand
ATAGGATATCTACGACTACGGTGCTATGCACAGCGATTCTATGGACTCCTGCCCTCCACGCTCATTTAATATGTTCTTCTTGGCTCTGTGGAGGCAGCAATATTGGTCTTGGCATGTCTGGATGCGTTACGTTACGTTTGGTTACGTTGCGTTTGGTCAAGTTAGGATAGGTTAGCTCTGACTTTTGTGTTATACGCATCTATAAGGTTGAC
>NW_017027229.1:0-212 GCF_001483705.2 Eufriesea mexicana | reverse complement strand
GCATATATAAGAAGGAAAGATTCTACTGCCGTGCTATAGCCTTTGCAATGATATAGAATCTGATTGGAAAATACAATTTTGTTGACTTTTCGGATAATATGGCGATGACCTAACTTTCCTGCATATATAAGGAGGAAAGATTCTACTGTCGAGGTATAGTTATTGCAATGCTATAGAATCTGGCTGGAAAATTCAATTCTATTGACGTTTTC
>NW_017027228.1:0-212 GCF_001483705.2 Eufriesea mexicana | reverse complement strand
AATCGATCGGCTGGAACACTTGGTCGGAATCGACGATCGGCGAGAATTTATGGGGGGCCATTCTTGGTGACCTGGTAAGAACCTGGCAAGACTCTGCCACGGACTCGCAGTGCGTTTCAACGAATATTCGATGTCATCGTGGCACCACGATGTTTTCAAAATCTGCGACCGCAGTGGCATTGAACGTTGACCGAGTGTTCGCAGCGGATATT
>NW_017027227.1:0-212 GCF_001483705.2 Eufriesea mexicana | reverse complement strand
ATATTTTTACACCACAATTGATAATATTACTATTAGTTATGATACTTCCAAACCAATTGTTAAGTATAAAATTTATTTCTAATTGTCAGTAAATTCCTTTAAAAGACGTACACAATTTCTTTATTTCCCAGCTTGTCCTTTGTAAGCCTTACGCTAACGATAAGTCTATATGCTAAAAGTAAGAAGAAAACGAGCTTACCATTAGCGAAATC
>NW_017027226.1:0-212 GCF_001483705.2 Eufriesea mexicana | reverse complement strand
TTCAATCCAATGGCAAGTACAGCCATCTACCTGCCAGAGAATAGGTCTATTCAAAATCTACAACCTGCTATAGCATGGTGAATAGATCGCATTACGCATTCAATCCAATGGCAAGAACAGACGTCTACTTGCCAGAGATAAGGTATATTCATAATCTATAACCTGTTATAGCTTGGTGAATGGATCGCCTAACGCGTTCAATCCAATGGCAA